>NC_091754.1:17922601-18000101 GCF_043380555.1 Nothobranchius furzeri
TAAATTTTTATTTTCCAAACTGTTTTTATTGGAAAACCACATATTTGGCCTGGATCTAAATATTTAGTTTAGAAATCTAATATTTAATATAAAGATAAATAGGCAGGACCTCATGTGCAAACTACATATTTAATCTGGACTTCCAACGTTTATAAATGTATGAAGTCACGGTGAAAATATGACTTTGAAAAATGATGCCCCCTTCTTGTTTTTCTCTCTTATAATAGGCTAAATAACTCTTACTCTTTAATTTTACAAATGGCATCCCATATTGTCACCCTGACTCTGTGTGGCGGTTTTAGGTAAAGAGGGTAAAGTGTCTCTCATGCTTGTTTTCAAAGTGTCACACCCTGTCCTGTCTCCCCATTCTGTTCAGTCCTGTGTCCATGTTAATTGCTCCCACCTGCCTCTCGTCTCCCAATCACCCAAGGTCCCAGCTCCTCCTGTATTTAAACCCTGTTAGTCCATTTTGTCTGGTTGGCTCATTGTTTCATTGTCCTGCGTGTCCTCCATTAAATCAGTGTTTTAAATGTTCCTGTCTGCCTCCCTGCCTGCTTCTTCCCTTGCACTTGGATCCTCACCTCCGTCTCACTCACCGGCACGTTGTGAAACCAAGAGTCACACTTTGATTAAGAGCAACAACCAAAATGTTGTCCACAAAATATTGATTGATTGGTTGATTGACTGATTGATGAACATTGCTCCTTAAATCTGATATGGCAACATTTTAGCCAATATTTCCTGTTTACAGGTTTATTTCACATTGGGTGTTGGTTCACCTGTGAAACAGGTAAAGAAAGGATCCATCTGGCTCCTCATCCTCCACCATTTCTCTGTTTTCCTCTGTTTGCCATAAACAGGCAGTGAAGATTTATCAGTTTTTTTTCTGATGCAAAGCCTGCTGTGGGAAATAACTCAGCGCTGCGCTAATGAACAAACTGATTTAAACCTCTATATTTCTGCAGAGAGCTTCAGAGTCAAATAACCTTTCTTTGTATTTTGTATAATTTCCAGTGAAACCTCACTTCAACTTCAATAATTGAATCAGCTTTTTGTATTTTCCACCTAAATTGTTGCATCAGAAGCTTTAAGGCTTTGCTTGTCGCACTAGCAGATGATTCTGGTCCTTTATGCATAATCACATTCGGCAAAGGTAAGAGAGTGTTTCAACCTTCAGCCCTCCTCTTTTGAAAGTCTTTTTGAAGCGTTTCACGTACAAAGAAATACATACAAATGTGTGTCAAAGTATTTGCTGAATTCATTAAGTTTAAATTATAAGAGCATATATAAAATCACTATGAGTCACATCAGTCAGCAGCACCGGCAAACTGCACAGCATCATGTCAGAGCTGTGGAAAAAAACAAAAATGATTTCTTTTTCATGTTTTATTTTAACTTTATGACAGTTTCAGAGTACTGCAGGTTAAACTGAAACAACTATGGAACTCATTCATTCAGCGGTGGACCTCGAGGGCAGTGAGCTAGAAACGAAGCAGAATTTTTAATGTCAGACTCATTCACTGTTTACAAAATGGCATGCAAGGCAAAAGTAAAGCGGAAAAAAAATTTGATTCTGGGGATATTGTAAGCTTACCTGTCAGAGTCCAAGCCCCCAGGCCGGGCTCTCCCAGCTGACCGGCTTCAGTCTTGGACCACATTATCCAGCATGCCCCTCGCGGGGATTCCCTCCATGTTGCACCTGCGTCAATCCATGTCTATATATGGAAGACGCCACACCGGCTCTTCACTCAGTCATCGTTCCACCGTGATCCATGATCAGAGTATTCCAAAGCTACTACAGCTAAACCTCCACCTTTCCTCCTCAGACCTCATCCGTCAGCCTTTCCAGTACCGCTTTCAGCCAACCGTATGTGTAATAAAAGCTCTTACTCCCGAACCCAGTCTTCGAGTCTGACAGGATGACTGAGTCCATTAATCCAGCGGAGTTCGAGCAGGTGAAGAGAGAGATGGAGCAACTGGTGAACGAGAACGTTCAGCTCCACGCCCTGGTCGACCGGCTTACCACCAGACTGAACTCCCAGACCGATCTCTCCATGCAGTTGTCTACTGCCGTCACGGCACTCCAGCAGCAGGTTCATGCTCTCCACCTGCAAGCCCTCACTCCCCCGACGGGAGAGCCACACTTCAGTCTCCCGGAGAAGTGGAATGGGGGGAGTCCAGACGGTCTGCTCGCTACCCTCGAGATGCAGTTCGAGTGCCACCCAGGACGCTTCCCCACTGTGCGCTCTCGAGTGGCACAGCTCACCTCCCTACTCACCGGACGCGCGGCAGAGTGGGCCGCTGCGCTCTATAATTCCAAATCACCGGCCTGCAATGACTACGCTGCATTCGTGGCTGCCCTCAGAAAGACGTTTGTTCCACCCAGCAGCGAAATGGGGGCAGAGGCACGACTCCTAAAACTCCGCCAGAAGGAGCGCTCTGTGTGCGCATATGCGTCGGAGTTCCGCACCATCTCCGCCAAGCTGCGGTGGGATGACTCTGCCCTTCGAGCCGTCTTCTTGGAGGGACTGGCAACCTACATCCGGGATGAGATGGCGGGAAAGGAGCTGCCCCAGAACCTGGATGAAGTGGTGGATCTGGCGCTGCGCATGGATCAGTGGGTTCTGGTTTGGCCCAACCCCTTCACTCGCCCATCCAGGGGGCCTGGACCTCTTCCTCGCTCCCCCACGCCTGCTCCCGGACCCGCTTCTACTGATGAGCCCATGCAATTAGGCCACCTTCCTCCAGAGGAGAGACAGCGACGGTGGCACGAGGGTCTCTGTGCCTATTGTGGCTCCTCCCACCACAGACGCCTGAACTGTCCATTACGTTTGGGAAACGAAGGAACCCACTGAGTATCGGGGTCGCTCAGCCTGGGTCACCTTCAGCCCCCGCCTCTTCAAATAGACTCCTTCTTCATGTTACCCTCCTCCATGGTGAGGCCTCACTCCAGATGCAAGCGCTGGTGGACTCGGGGGCTGCTGACAATTTTATGGACATGGATCTGGCTAAGCGCCTACGGATCCCCATGACCCCCTTGGAGAGAGTTGTGCCAGTGACCTCGGTGGACGGTAGGCCCCTCCAACCCTATCCGGTCCAAAACCGAACCCAGCCACTCCAGATGATTGTCCAAGGCCACAGAGAGACCCTCCAGTTCCTGATCATATGTGCTCCCTCCTCTCCTCTAATCCTGGGATTTCCCTGGCTCCGTCTCCATGACCCCCGGATTTCCTGGTCCCAGGGCCGCCTTTTGGAATGGGGGACCCAGTGCCAGGCCCACCTCTCTCCTCCTCCATCCATGCCAGACTGCCCGACCGGTGACCCTGGCCCAACACCGTCCATTCTGCCACTGCCCTACCGGGACCTGGCTGCGGTGTTCGACAAGCGGCGTGCCACCACACTGCCGCCTCACCGCCCGTACGACATGGAAATCAAGCTGCAACCAGGAACCAGTCCACCCCGGGGGCGCCTTTTTTCTCTCTCTCCCGCCGAGTCCAGAGCCATGGAGGAATATATTGACCAGGCCCTCCAGCAGGGTTTCATCCAACCCTCGTCGTCCCCAGGTGCCGCAGGCTTCTTCTTTGTGAGGAAAAAGGAGGGTGATCTCCGCCCCTGTATAGATTACAGAGGACTGAACAAGATCACAGTCAGAGATCGCCATCCTCTGCCGCTCCTCACGTCCGCCCTGGATGCCATCTCCCAGGCGCGGATTTTCACCAAGCTGGACCTCCGGAGCGCCTACAACCTGATCCGTATCAAAGCTGGAGATGAGTGGAAGACGGCGTTCATCACCCCCACCGGTCACTGGGAGTACCAGGTGATGCCCTTCGGACTGTGCAATAGCCCCGCCGTTTTCCAACACTTCATCAATGATGTCCTCCGTGACATGTTGGGACGGTGGGTGTTTGCCTACCTGGATGACATTCTGATCTACTCCAAGTCAGAGGCCGAACACCACCACCATGTTCGCGCTGTCCTGACCCGGCTCCTGGACAACAACCTGTTCTGTAAGCCTGAAAAGTGCTCCTTCCACCAGCGGTCCGTTTCATTCCTGGGCTACCTGATTTCTGACCAAGGTCTAACTATGGACCCTCAGAAAGTCCAGGCGGTGAAGGACTGGCCCCTACCAACCCGCTTGAAGCAACTGCAGAGTTTTCTGGGTTTCTGCAACTTTTACCGTCGATTTATCAAAGACTTTAGCACCATTGTAGCACCTCTCACCTCTCTCACCCGACCGAGCTCTCCTGGTCAGCCGTTCCGGCTCACCCCAGATGCCGTTCGGGCCTTCCACTACCTAGTCGCTCGTTTCACATCGGCTCCTATCCTGCGCCATCCGGATCAGGCAGTCCCTTTTGTGGTCGAGGTCGATGCTTCGGATGTCGGCGCCGGCGCCATCCTGTCCCAAGGCGGCCCAGATGACAGGCTACATCCCTGCGCCCACATCACCAGGAAGTTTTCCACCACCCAGCAGAAGTACGGCGTAGGGGATCGCGAGCTGCTGGCCATGAAATGGGCGTTGGAGGAATGGAGGCAGTGGCTTCTGGGCACCACTCAGCCGTTCACCATCTGGACTGACCACCAGAACCTAACCCACATCCGGTCCGCCAAGCAGCTAAATCATCGCCAGGCACGCTGGGCCCTCTTCTTCGAACCCTACGAGTTCCATCTCGCCTATCGCCCCGGGACTAAAAACCAGAAGGCGGACGCCCTCTCCCGCCAGTTCACGCATTCAGCGCCCACGTCCGAGCCGGCGCCCATCCTCCCGGAGCACCGTTTCGTGGCCCACCTTGGGTGGCCGTTGGAGGAGGCCATCCAAAACGCCCTCCGGGATGACCCAGCGCCGCCAGAGACCCCCGCCGGTCGGCTCTACGTCCCCGCGGCCTGTCGCAGTGAGGCGTTGGCCTGGGCCCACTCATCACGCCTGTCTGGTCACGCGGGCTTCTCTCGGACTCTCAAGTTCTTGAAACGGGCTCTCTGGTGGCCACGTATGGAGAGGGACGTTAAGGAATTCACGAGCACCTGTGACGTCTGTGCCCGCTCTAAGGCATCCACCCAGGCTCCGGTTGGCACCCTCAGACCTCTTCCGGTGCCCAGCCGCCCCTGGTCCCATGTGGGGCTGGACTTTGTCACAGCTCTCCCGCCGGTCAACGACCTCGACACCATCCTAACGGTCACTGACCGGTTTTCCAAAGCTGTTCACTTCATCGCCCTCCCGGGCCTTCCCTCGGCCCGACGCACTGCAGAACTGTTTCTGGAGAATGTGGTGCGTCTCCACGGGTTCCCGGTCGATGTGGTCTCAGATCGTGGTCCCCAGTTCACGGCCCGTTTCTGGAAAGCCTTCTGCCATCTAGTGGGAGCTTCTGTCAGCCCGTCTTCTGGCTACCACCCACAGACCAACGGTCAATCGGAGCGGGCAAACCAACAGTTGGGCCGGTACCTCCGCTGCTTTGTCTCGGCCCAGCCCTCGCAGTGGCCTAGGTACCTCCTCTGGGCGGAGTTGTCTCATAATCTCCACACCTCCTCGGCCACTCAGATGTCCCCTTTCGAGGTCTGCTATGGCTACCAGCCCCCAGTCTTCGCCCACCAGGAACCCGAAGTCGCGGTGCCAGCCGCTCAATCCCTGGTGAGACGCTGCAAGAAAGCATGGATCAAGGCGCGGGCCTCCATTACCCGGGCCAACGCCCGTTACTCACACCAACACCTCCGCAGGCACCGCCCGGGTCCCTCCTATGCTCCAGGGGACAAGGTCTGGGTGTCCACGGCAGGCCTCCGGGTCCGTGCCGGTTCCAGGAAGCTCGCTCCCCGGTTCCTCGGGCCCTACCCCGTGCAGGAGGTCGTCAACCCGGTCACGTACCGGCTGCGGCTGCCTGCAAGCCTTCGCGTCCATCCTACCTTCCACACCTCCCGGCTCAAGCCTTACGTGGAATCCCCCCTCCTGCCACCTCAGGCTCCAGCACCTCCGCCGGCCCGCTTCCTCGACGGGGAGCCCATCTACACAGTCCGGCGCATTCTGGACGCTCGCCGCCGGGGTCGGGGCTGGCAGTACCTCGTAGACTGGGCGGACTACGGCCCAGAGGAACTCTCCTGGGAGCCGGCCCGCTCCATCTTGGACCCTGCCCTCATCTCGGACTTCTGGGCCCACCGAGGTGGCCCGGGGACTTCTGGAGCCGTCCCTGGACCGGGGGGTCCTGTCAGAGTCCAAGCCCCCAGGCCGGGCTCTCCCAGCTGACCGGCTTCAGTCTTGGACCACATTATCCAGCATGCCCCTCGCGGGGATTCCCTCCATGTTGCACCTGCGTCAATCCATGTCTATATATGGAAGACGCCACACCGGCTCTTCACTCAGTCATCGTTCCACCGTGATCCATGATCAGAGTATTCCAAAGCTACTACATACAGCTAAACCTCCACCTTTCCTCCTCAGACCTCATCCATCAGCCTTTCCAGTACCGCTTTCAGCCAACCGTATGTGTAATAAAAGCTCTTACTCCCGAACCCAGTCTTCGAGTCTGACATTACCAATATTATCGGCTCTGGTGTTGGCATTAAAATGAAACTTTGCAAATTATAGGCATCAGTTTTTACTTTGTAATTGATACAACTTTTACATCAAACTCTTCATTTACTTCTCCTTTCACGTAAAATGTCACAAAATGACAGATCTAAGGTTTAGTTTTTGAGATATTTTTGTTAGTTTGGCACACGTTGCCTAGCTTTAACTGAAGTTCACTGTAAGAAATTAAATGTTGAATTTACTTTACCAGGTTATGTCAACTGGCTCAAATACCTAGATGCTGAAATGTTAAGAGTAATATGCATTATTAAACATTGTTGTTACATGTTAATGTATATATCATTTTACATTGAAGCAACTGGGTTTAGTGGAACAGTTGACATAACTTGGTTGAGTATATTCAACCTTTTATTTGTTGTTTAACTCAGATAATGATTAAAGTAGGGCTGGGACTTGATTAAAAATTTTAATCTAATTAATTACAGGCTTTGTAATTAATTAATCTAAATTAATCACATTTTAATCGTTCAGGAAAATGTGCTCTCAAAGTAAAACTTTTAATTAAAATTATGAGACAGAGAATCAAACATTAGACATGGTTATTACTGTAAACTAAAGCTTTTAATAAAAAAATGTCACTGTGTGATATGAAACAAAACCCAAATCAACAAAAATTTATAATTACAAATAGAAAACACCTGCAAAGGGTTCCTGAGCCTTTAAATAGTCTCTCTGTCTAGTTGAACGACTGAAATAAAATTGACTTTGCACCAGATTCTAATTTTTCCAGTTTCACTTGTTTGTATAATTGGGAGTTTTTATTAGCATTTCTACTCATAATGTAGTAAAAGCACATAAATAATAATCCTTCAAAATGACAGTGGAACAGGCACAAATATGATCTAGGACTTAAATGTACTAACTTTTAACACCAGAGCAGGCATGGCATATTCTGAGAATGATCAGGAACACTAACTGGTTCCAGTTGGATGACTGGAGGTTGATGGAGTGATAAAAGATCATGGCGAGGAAATAATGATCTGACGAACAGGTGAGCGAACCTTCCTTACATGGGAAGTCCTGCTGTCACGTTAAGAAGGGGATGCCGCAGACCCGCAGATTCACACCTGCAGCAGCGAATCTGGTGTGATCTCCAGCCTGATCACAACTTCCTCGTTCCTCTCTGCCCCTGATGCACTTAAGCATCCGCCCCTTAGCTGATGACAGTTTCAACACACCTCGCTGCTTAATGATAGAAATGCATGTGATGTTTAGACAGAGACTCGTCTCAGAAACATGGAATTCCCCGACAGAATTGTTTAGAAAATCATCAGAAAAGTTTCAGAGTGTTTCTGCTTTAACTTAAACTTCTGTTTTCAACTTTAGGACATGTTGTTTGTGATTGTTTACATAGTAGTGAGAACACAGCGTTCTCCCAGCGGCAGCCAGGTGCCTCTCGTTTGTCTGACTACTTTCATAAACTACTGTTAGGGCACAGAATTATTCTGTCTGGTGCTTTCAGCGCTGCACAGATGTTACGCAAATGTTAAAAATATAGCTTACCGCAACTTTTGTAAAGTTTCCGGTGCCACCGGGCAGCCGCAGCAGAGACGATCTCTGAAAAATGTCCACGACACGGACTCCGTTGTTGTCCGGCAGTTTTTTTTTCCAAGTTAAGAAAAGAGTCGGACGTGTTTCCTAAATCCTGCATCAGCCCAAGCAAGGCAACTTCTTTCTGTTTTTATTCCGTTTTAGTAGCCATTAGGACTGTGCATTGTTGTGTGCGTCAGTGATATTCAGTCTACGAGGAAATCGTGCAATGACAAAGGTTCCGCCGTGCTTGAAATGCAAGCTGTGATTAAATGCGTTAATTTTTTTAACGCGTGATTTTTTTCTAATTAATTAATCGTAATTAACTCGTTAAAGTCCTGGCGCTAGATTAAAGCTTAAGTTTACATGATTGAAGATATGTGAAATAATTATCTAAAATAAGTTTGTTTACTTTATTAATTGAATTGAATTGAATTGAATTGAATTTAATAACATGTTTTCAAAGGCCCATGCTCTGCAACATTGTGTGGTCATCGGGGGCAGTTCCTGTGGAGTGGCAGACTGGGGTGGTGGTCCCCATCTTTAAGAAGGGTGACCTGAGGGTGTGTTCCAACTATAGGGGGATCACACTCCTCAGCCTCCCTGGAAAGGTCTACTCCAAGGTACTGGAGAGGAGGGTCCGATCGATAGTTGAATCTCAGATTGAGGAGGAGCAATGTGGTTGTCGTCCTGGCCGTGAAACTGTGGACCAGCTCTATACCCTTGCAAGGGTGATGGAGGGGGCATGGGAGTTTGCCCAACCAATCCACATGTGATTTGTGGATTTGGAGAATGATTATGACCATGTCCACAGGGGCACCCTGTGGGGGACGCTCCAGGAGTATGGGGTGGGTGGCCTTTTGTTAAGGGCCATTCAGTCCCTTTACCAGAGGAGCGTGAGTTTGGTCCGCATAGCCAGTAGTAAGCCGAACCTGTTCCCGGTGAGGGTTGGACTCCGCCAGGGCTGCCCTTTGTCACCAGTTCTGTTCATTACCTTTATGGACAGAATTTCTAGGCGCAGCCGTGGTGTGGAGTGTGTCGAGTTTGGTGGCAGGAGAATCTCGTCTCTGCTTTTTGCGGATGATGTGGTCCTCCTAGCTAAATCCAGCTCTGACCTTCAGCTCTTGCTGGGTAGGTTCGCGGCCGAGTGTGAAGCGGCTGGGATGAGGATCAGCACCTCCAAATCTGAGACCATGGTTCTTGACCAGGAGAAGGGTGGCTTGCAAACTCTGGGTCGGGAGAGAGGTCCTACCTCAAGTGGCGGAGTTTAAGTTTTGTATCTCGGGGTCTTGTTCACGAGTGAGGGTAGGAGGGATCGGGAGATCGACAGGCGGATTGGTTCAGCATCTGCAGTGATGCGAACGCTGAGCCGATCTGTCGTGGTGGAGGGAGCTGAGCCAGAAAGCCAGGCTCTCAATTTACCGGTCGATCTACGTCCCAATCCTCACCTATGGTCATGAGCTTTGGGTAATGACCGAAAGAATGAGAATGCGAATACAAGCGGCCGAAATTAGTTTCCTCCATAGGGTGGCCGGGCTCAGCCTTAGAGATAGGGTGAGGAGCTCGGACATTCGGGAGGGACTCTGAGTAGAACCGCTGCTCCTCCGGATCGAAAGGAGCCAGTTGAGGTGGTTTGGGCATCTGGTCAGGATGCCTCTGGACACCTCTCCTGGGGAGGTGTTTCGGGCATGTCCTGCCGGCAGAAGGCCCCCGGGTCGACCCAGGACACGTTGGACAGGTTACATCTCCAATCTGGTCTGGGAATGCCTTGGGGTCCTGCCGGAGGAACTGGTGGAAGTGGCTGGGGAGAGAACGGTCTGGAGCTCCCTAGTTGGGATGCTGCCCCTGCGACCCAGACCCGGAGAAGCGGAGGGAGACGACGACGACGATGACAATGTTTTCAGAGGATAAGCTGCTTGAGATGTATCTACAACAACTTAAAGAGCAAGTCACCCCCAGAGTCTTACTCTACTCCCACTTCCTGTTTGAAAATTGCAACAAATGCTGCTGCCTGGCAGACGGAGAGGGCGGAGCTGCTAACACACACACACACACACACACACACACACACACACACACACACACACACACACACACACACACACACACACACACACACACACACACAGACTCACGACATTGTGACATCATAATGTACCTCTTAGCCAATAGCGATGGCAGATTTAAATTCAAATGCACTGCAGAGTTTTTACCTGACGACGGCGCAACACTGACAGTTTTAGACTGAAAATTTAAATCTTAACTAAGATGCACTAAAGTGCCAAATTATTGACTACACATGTCTACAGCACAATTAGACCCTCATTTATAGAGTTTATCAACAAATAGAAAAATATTTGATTTGGGGGTGACTTGCTCTTTAAGCACAAGATAGCAGAGTATAGGCAGCAAACAGCAAAAAAGTTAAGACGAAAGGAATGAATGAAAAAAATTGTATAAATCAATATCAGTTTATATCTGTATCAGGAATTAAGTGTTAGACTATGTCGGCATATTGGACATCAATAAAACAGCAGATATTGAACATCCCCACTTAAGTCATTAACCGGTTTAAGGTGTTAGTGGTTACTTAAGTGAATCCTTAGTCTTCTTTTTCTTTTATTTGAACCTAAAGAAAAGAAAAACTACTGGTTTTAGATGGGAATTCAGATGTAAACAGCCTCCTGTGGCAGACAGGATGCTCTGAGAGAAGAGACAGAGGAGTTGTGAGCCTGGTAACAAATCAAGTAGAAACTCTCCATCAAGTGTTTGTAGAAACCCAGGAGAGCTGCAGCTTCAGGTGATAATTATCTCCACAATTCTTACAGCTACAGAATCAATGGCAGCACAGGCAAACCTGCCTCACATTTTAGTTGACTTTTTTAGTGTGAGAGACAGTAAACAACAACAATAGTAAATAATTGTTGCCCGGTTTTGAATGGGTGGATTAATGTGAAATTGATGCTACCAAACATCTGTGAACTTCAAAGTGAGAGCAACAAGGTGGACTGTGCACAATCATAAAGAACAATAAATGCGTTTAAGCTCCTTATTAATGAACTTAACTGACTTTCTTCCTCTTTCTCCTCCGCCTCCTCTTTTCCAGCCATGTCAGCCGCCTACAGCACTCTGAACTCTGCATCATCACAAGATCAAGAGAAAATCAGTCGCCAACAATCCTTCATGCAAATGAGAGGAGCAAGTCCTCTCAAGCCGCTCCGCCTGTTGAACATCAGACGGCACAATTAAAACACCCGAATGCAAGTCATCTTCAGCAGAGCAGTAAAAGAAAAGATCCTTCCTTTCAAGAGCTCTCCACGGCGGCAGGCCTTTCAGCGCCTCCGGCCCATGCGTGCAGTTTACTGATGAAAGTCGGGGAGCCGGCTCAGTCAGAGAGAGGCTCCATCCTGCTTGGCAGGTAGTTGCTATGGCATTTTATCAAATTCATGATGATGCCGCAACAAAGTATTTCAACGAGTTCCCGGTGCTGTGAAGGATGACGTTCCTATTTAGACATCCACACACGCCGCTGCTTCTGCATCTCGTTTCAAAGAGGAACACCTCAGGTAAAACGTGACTAATTAGGATAAAAGCCTGTTGGGATCTGTGTCTGTTCATTTGGTCTTTGACCTTTCTGCCTTTGCAGCAAACTTTCGGAGCAAGGTGAAATGCTTCTCACGGGACTCTAGCCATAACTGAGTAATTAAAAGTGCTTCACTTGGCTTTAACCTTTTTATTCCAGTCTTTGAGAAATACCTTCAGAAATTCTTAAGCTCTCCTCAGTGGGTCCTGCTACAAAGGACGATTTCAGAGGGAGGTTTCTGGATAAATTTTACATATCCTGTGACATTTTAAAGCCTAAAAGTCACTCCTATTAAGGCTGGCCTTGCTTTGCATGCATCTTTGTTTTCCTCGAGCTCCAGGGAGCTGCATGTTTTCATGCTGACTTGCACTCAGTTACACGATGCACAAGGCGCTGTGTGCAAAACACAGCGGCTTTGCACAGACCATAGTCCTATGTTTAGTTATTATCATATCACACCAGCGCCAGGAAATACTGCTGGCCCACATTTCTCACATGAGGAGGTGTAGGTGTTTAATTGTCTTCGCCAACAGCAATAAAAATATTAATAGAAAACATTTCATTACACAAAGACTATTTAAAATATTTTGTTTGTACTATTCAACTTGCTTTGAAACATTTTATTTGATCTCTTTTAATGATCATTTAAAGTTGGCCTACACTTTTCAATACATTTGCGGTCGTTCTCTGAGGACAAAAACTCTGGCACCCCTGTTTCAGGAAGTAGAACCTGATGCTTCAGGGCCACAGAGAACATTCTTGTCTTTAAGAGCAGGCTCAAGACCCACCTTTGTAGCTTTTAACTAAGATTACTTGCATATATTAAGTGATTATATTTTGTCAATGTTCTATTCTACATCTATATTAATATCATAATTTAGTTTTCTACTTATTTACTTACTTTTACAGTTTTATTAGCTCCTGTTATTTTTATATTGCGCATTATAATAATCTTTATTCCAATATTTCCTCTGTGTGTGTGTGTGTGGGGGGGGGGGGGATGGTAATGAGGATTATGTAGGGTCATTTTAATCTGTAAAGCACTTTGAGTTTCATTATTTGTAGGAAAAACGCTTTATAAGTAAAGTTTGGTTGATTGATTGAAGTTGATGTTAGCGCGGGGGGGGGGGGGGGGGGGGGGGTTGGAAAATGGCAGGATTTGGAGGCTTATTCATTGAAATTCAATATATAAAAACATCTCGCTCCTGATTGGCTAACAGCAAGCCAACTCTTCCAATGCCTCCGTTCCCTCTTCTCCACAAATAACATACGCCTAAAGAAGTTCTGCCATGTTGTGCAGTTGCTAATGCTACCGATTAGCTTCTGCTAGCCAAGATGCACTCTGCTCTCTCCTAGACGCTAAATCACAAGCAGCCTTCCATGCTGTGACCCAACGTTGTTGAGTCCATGATGCTAATTTAGAGTGTGACGTCGATCTGTATGGCTTTCAGTGGCTAATGCAGAAAATAGGGGTAGAAGACTATTTTCACGTTACACATTTCTTGATGAATCTCACCTTTAAAGCACCTTCGGTGTTCTGTGCTGTACCTTGAGTATTTACTTTTTATTTATTCATAGATGTAACTCTTTGGTGCACATTGCCATGGTAGCCATTTATATCAATAGTAGATAACGTCTTGATCAGCACGTTTTAAAGCTGTACCACTTCCATCAAAACCTGCATTTTCTACATGTAATTTTAAAAAATGCCCCATGTGGACCACAAATCTTCGAATTAATCACCAGAATATGAAAAATGAATTAAAGCCTAGTAATGAGGCCACCTGGTGAAATATGGATTTTAATGAGGATAAAGCACAAGGACCCCAACGTGGCTCAGCATGGTTGGAGATCGATCGCCTGTAGATTTAGTTGCTCCTGTAGAGAGAAGGGTAGCGACTCCCCGTGTACCCATCCATCAGGAAGTACAATGCTGCTAATCGGTGCACCTTTTTTAAGTAGGCATGCATGTCATTAGCAGTGGCATTAATTAAAATTGTTTCCTTGCTAATCGGTATTCTGTTTTCAACAAGGTGAAGTCATGCTGTGTTTTTAAATGTGCTATAGAAGCAGTATGGTGGTGTGAAGTTGGGTAATATGTTGCAGGAGCACAAAACACCTTGAAGGTTTTTCTCTTTTGTAACGTCACGAATGGCCTGATTTTCAGATCCCACGGGTCAAATGCACAGCCAGGTCAACTTACCCTGGCTATGACACACCCTACAGTCTTTTCCCCTCACAGGAGACTTGAAGTCTGCATGCAGTCCCTTTAATCAGAGCCTACTTCCTCACACCAGCTGGACTGCAGAGATAATAAATGATGAACAACAAACATTTTCTCCACTAAGGTCCATCACAGAGGAACTATTTAAAATACACTCCTTTATTCCCAGATGAAGAAAAGAAGATTTTATAATTAAAGATAATCATCAAATATTGCCATTTATAATTATAAATAATGAAATGTTCATTAATCTGTGCTCAATGATTGTTTTAGTGTGTTTACTTGGCGAGGTCATAACATTTGCACTCACAAGTAAAGTTAAGTTAAAAACGCATGACACATAAGTTAACCTTTTGCCTAGATTCGGAGTCTCCATCACAGAGGGTGTGTCTCTGCGATGCTTGGTAACATCTCTCAAACTTGTCAGCCCCTGATTGGCTGGCCAAACCATAATTCAATTCTTTAAAACCAGATGGCTTTGGGTAATTAGTCAGTTCTAGAGAAAAGCTTCAGACCGGCCAAATAAGCGATAGCCTCTTTAACCAGAAGGATTTTGACACGTTGTCACAGATTAATGAACATTTCATTATTTATAATTATAAATGGCAATATTTAATGATTATCTATTATTTTTAATTTTAACATCTTCTTTTCTTCTTCATCTGGGAATAAAGGAGTGTATTTTAAATAGTTCCCCTGTGATGGATCTTGGAGGAGAAAATGTTTATTGTTTATCATTTATTATCTCTGCAGTCCAGCTGGTGTGAGGAAGTAGGCTCTGATTAAAGGGACTGCATGCAGACTTCGAGTCTCCTGTGAGGGTAAAAGACTGTAGGGATGTGTCATAGCCAGGGTAAGTTGACCTGGCTGTGCATTTGACCCGTGGGATCTCAAAATCAGGCCATTCGTGACGTTACACTTTCAAACTTGATCCTAAATGTTTAAAAAAAAATTAAACTTGAGCGTGTTTACCGATGAGTTGCATCACCTCATCTCTCAAAATCATTCTGTTTGGGGAATACGGTGAACAGCTGATGTAATTTTAAATAATATTTCTAAATTCCTATTTTATTTTGAAAAAAATCTGAATAGACATCTAAATGCACACAGATGTTTTACTTCTGGCACCATTTAGTACAGATTCCCATTCTCGTGTGCGGACTAAGATGTTTTTTTTTTGTCTTTTCTTAAAGGCAAAATTACAAAATGTTTAAAAATAGCTTATATGGCTTAAATAACAGCTGGTCCTCCTAAAATTAACACATATTTTATATAGGAGTGGAAAAAGGCTTGAATTTACCAAAATTTAGAGTTAAATGTTAAATATTACTTCAAAATAGACATTAAACTAGTAAGAAACCATGAACCATTGGCACAATTTATAGTTTTTTCCATTCTTTCTTTTTCTATGTAGCTGCACTACATTTATAAAGAGTGGAACGATATTTGTGATAATTTTTGGTCTCAATGACTTCGTGACAATGGGCAGTTTTTACCATTAATTTCTGGAAGTATCCATCGAAATGTTGTTGTAAATGACTTAAAAGATGCCCAGTTGTTGAAAAATATTGGCAATTTCATAACATATTGTCAGTCTCCAGCCAACCGGTTTCCACCTAGGACCACAACTCCCAGCAGCCCCTCGTCAGTATTCCCATCGTTCCCTACCTATGTCACCAACCGCGGCTATATACGGAAGTCGCCTTCCATCTCAAGTCACTCAGTCATTGTTTCTTTGAATCCATATTCAGAGTTACCGACCTACCAGTTCTTCCAATGAACTCTCTTCAGCCAGTAAGTGACCTTGCTTACTTTCGGAATAGCTCCGTGCTTCCGTTTCACTTCGGTCAGCGCTTGGGCATTCCTAGATTCAATTGTATGCCAGCTCAACCCCAGCGCTTGCTGTTCCGCGTGCGGGAAGTCACGCACGCTACAGCTCAACTCCTACCAGTCGCTCAAGCGTTGTGACACATATAATAATAAAAATCTGTTCTAAAACACATGGAGTGGATCTAGGTGTCTAGGCGACGCCATATCGTCATGTTTCCTTCTACGGAAGTCTGTGAGGACAAAATGCATTTACTGATAGGCAATGAATGGTTACAAAACTTTCACTATTAATAAATGTTGTTGCTTTACACATTTACCTGTTCACTCGTTGCCAATAATGAAAGGGAGTCTGCTGTTCTTGTTATTTTGCTGAGGTTGCACTCCCAGGGATTTTTTACCCTAATGACCATCCGTTGATAAGGTCTTATTTGACCACAAAAATAAAGCTTGCTATCAGTGATTTAAGTATGTAATGCCCCTCATCGCCAGGGAACCTACACAGTGTCACTTTAAAGATCTCACATAATCTGGAAATGGGGCATTTCTCTGGAGTTAACAGAAGGAGAGTGTGTTTCCATCTCTTTTGAAGCTGCTGAGCTGAGACTTCTCCTGTTTGTTTAAAAAGACATCAGTAATCAATACATCTATAGCCTGGAGGCCAGCTTTAGATGAGCAGAGATGAGCATCAGGACTTCCTCCAGCTAAGCAGCTGCTCATGAGGAGCTAGGAGAAGCTGCATCAGACGCTGTCTTCACCTTCACATTGCATCTTCCAGCCTGGAGGTGAGGAGCTGTGGTTAAATCTGACCTTCATCTGTGCGGGTCAGTGTTTCTAAAAATCCAAAGAGTGGATCGAGTCAGAAAGAGATAAAGTGTTTGCCATTTATTATTTTTTTCCTCAAGGCAAAGAGCTAACACATTTAAGGTGATGTGGAAAAAATTGCTCGTGTTCAGGAAGCTGAGAGAAGAATAATTCAAGTCTAAAATTCACTCTGCTTCTTTGTTTCTTGGCCTCGGCTCACCCCTAAAGTAAAATAATGCTGGATGCTTTTCATGCTAAATGCTCTTGGAGCAACTGAATTAGTTGGACAATGTCGGAGTTTTCTTTTCTTTTTAAACAAACAGCTACTTTTTTTGAACAAAAGAAGATTTGATGAGAGTGAGTGAGGAAGGATAAAGAGCAAAGCCAGAAGAAATGATGAATCTCATTCTGTTTTATGCATTTTCACTCAACAGTGTTCAGTTATTTTGTTCCCATTGTGCTCTCTGTGCTCTGCTGGCATTCTCCTTCTTGCCTCTCAGACACTTTCATTTCTTTTTTACCTTTCATGTGACCACTTTGCCACCTGAGGCAAAAGTGATTCAGTGTTTAGTGTGAACTACTGATAAATGAGACTCTCTGACTCTCAGGGGACACAACACAACTCAGACACGAACAATAATGCGTCTGCTCACCTGTTTATTACCTCTGGGTGTGGGGAAATCTCAGAGATGTCAGCAGCAATATTATAACAAAGGTACAAAATTATTATTAGAACACACTGGAGGTTCATTTTTTTAATCACATGTCTGATTGGAATGCATTTAAAGTACATTTCTCTACCATTTGACACCATTTTAACCAGCTTTGAAGCATTTGTGTTTTACTCGAACTGTTTTTTTTTCTTTATCAGCTTAATGGAAGCAGAGACAAAAAACAAACCTTTAAAATGAAGATTTGATGACACTAGGTTTTCTTTAACATGCTTAGCTATTCTGAAACTTGAGAAAGCTGATCAATGTGTGTAAATGCGCCTCCCACTGACTGATCGATCCTCTCAGACAATGGCATTTGTAGAGCATCCTGTGGACCTCGATGCACTTCTAAAAGTCCAACCTCAGCATCCATGACAGATATTTAATCTCAGCAAGGAGAGGAGATTTATCTAAAACACAGGATGACTAAAGCTCTGAAGCTTTGTGATTGTTGACCTTGTAAGATTAGACAGTAAGCCCGCTTACAGGTTCGAATCATGTGATCCCCATTTATTTAAAGATTGGTCAACACAGCTGCATTTGCAGCTTACAGAAAGCATCCAAAATGCTCTTATAATACTGGAATAAATATATGGTATCTGTGCTGGACATTATTCTCACTTCTTTAATGTCTTTAAATGTTTATTTTACATATTCCTTCCTTTGAACTGCAGCTGATTAAAGTCGGGCGTAAGGACTCGTTCTACTGTGCTGTGGTTTATCGTCCACCTAGTCCAACCCGTTCTTTCCTTCAGGAGTTTAGTGACTTTCTATCCTCCACTGTGAAGCTGTCCAGACTGGTGATTGTTGGTGACTTTAACATCCACGTTGATGATCCCTCTGATCACTTTGCCATGAATTTCTCCAGCCTTATGGACTCCTTCAGCGTTACCCAGCATGTTTCTGGCCCCACACACACCAGGGGGACACACTAGACCTTGTTTTTACCCTGAGTCTAAATGCTGACAGTGTGTGTCCTGAGGATGTTTATATTTCTGATCAACATTGTATTTTCTTTAACTTGTCAGTTTCTGCGTCCCCACCTCCTGCTCGCCGTATGGTTACTTCTCGTTTTCTTAATGAGAGCACAGCAAACAATTTTTCTGCTGCTTTTGATCCACCCTGTTCTTCTGATAACGACCCAGATTCCTTAACTTCTCAGTTTAACTAGCACTGCCTCTCCATTCTGGACAACATCTGTCCTGTCAGAACCAGATCAGTTCCTGCAGTGAACCCTACTTCCTGGTTTAATGACAGCCTTCACAGCCTAAAGCGCCAATGCAGAAAAATTAAGCGTTTGTGGAAGAAAACCCATCTCCATGTCCATCTGCTGCACCTAAAGGATCTTCTGACATCCTTTAACTCTGCAGTCAGAGATGTGAGGGTTGCCTATTTCTCCAACCTGGTGTCCCAGAGCAAAGGGAACCCCAAGGTGCTGTCTAACACCATCAGCAGCATCGTCTCTCCTGCCTCCATCCACTCTGTTGCAGAATGTGAGAACTTTCAGTTTTTCTTTGTGGACAAAGTCAATAAGGTTAGATCTAGCATCTCTCCTTCAGCCTTATCGCCGCCTCTCCCGACTCCAAACAGGCCCATCATCCTAGATAGCTTTGCTCCTGTTTCTTTGTCTGAGTTAACCAAACTAGTTAACTCTATGAAGACCTCTGCATGCCCCCTCGACATCTTACCCTCATCTTTGTTTAAAAGTGCTTTTCAGTCCATCGGTCCCAGCGTGCTCTCTATAATTAATGCTTCTCTGGTTTCTGGTCAGGTCCCTGCTTACTTGCTTACGCTGTAATCCACCCGCTTCTTAAAAAACGAGTCTTGACGCCTCTCTCCATAGCAGCTTCAGACCCATCTCTAAACTTTCGTTCATCTCCAAGATCTTGGAAAAGGTTGTGGCTAAACAACTCACAGCTGCTCTTGATGAACATAACATTTATAATAGCTTCCAGTCAGGTTTTCGTAGAGCTCATTCTACTGAAACAGCTCTTCTTAGGGTCTCTAATGACCTTCTGACTCACAGTGATGCAGGGGACTGTTCTGTTCTGGTCCTGCTGGACCTGACTGCAGCCCTTGACACTGTTGACCATCACCTGCTACTGGAGAGGCTGAGAGACTGGGTAGGCCTATCAGGAACTGCTCTGGAGTGGTTCTCCTCTTATCTTTCTGAGCGCTCCTTTTCTGTGGCCATCTCCAAGTTTAGGTCCTCCACCACCTCCCTTACCCATGGTGTCCCACAAAGTTCTGTGCTGGGGCCTCTGCTCTTCCTCCTCTATCTGCTTCCTCTTCAGCACATCCTGAGCTCCTTCAAAGGAATCTCCAACCATCTTTACGCAGATGATATCCAACTGTATGTCTCCTTTAAGCCCCATGAAATGTCACACCTGCTTAGACTCTATCAAAACCTGGATGGTGGGAGCTTTCTTCAGCTGAATGAAGATAAGACTGAGATCCTCATCTATGCCCCAGATAAGCTGGTTCCCAAAGTCAGAGACTCTCTTGGTCAGCTTGCTTCTCACACCAAACCTTCCATCAGGAATCTTGGCGTGACCTTTGACCCAGCTCTCACCCTGGATTTTCATGTCAGTTCTCTTGTTCGCTCTTCCTTCTTCCATCTCAGGAACATTGCAAAGCTGAGTCCCATTCTTTCCCGCTCTGAACTTGAGACAGTTATCCACACCTTCATCTCCTCACGCTTAGACCACTGTAACTCTCTTTTCACGTGTCTGAGCAAAACCTCCCTGAGCCGTCTACAGGTGGTTCAGAATGTCTGTGCTCAGCTTCTGACCAAGTCCTCCAAACACACCCACATCACCCCGCTTCTCCCCCAGCTTCATTGGCTGCCAGTCAACTTCAGGGTTCATTTCAAGATCCTGGTTCTGGTCTATAGGGCCTTACATGGACAAGCACCATCTTACATTGGTGATCTTCTTAGTCCCTACACCCCCAGCAGGTCCCTGAGGTCCAGTGATCAAAGCCTACTGCTTGTGCAACGCACCAGGCTAAAGACCAAAGGTGACAGATCATTTGCTGCTGTGGCCCCCAGACTCTGGAACTCTCTCCCCCTGAGCCTGAGATCAGTGGACTCAGTGGACTCCTTTAAAAAGCAGCTGAAGACTCACTTGTTCAAGCTGGCTTTTGTATGACCTTCTTCACCATTCTCTCTTTATTCTGCTCTCCCCACCTATTCCACCTTCCTCAGGATCCACTGATTTCCCTCTTTCCTATTCACTCTCTCTCTCTGTCTTAATTATTTTAATCACAATTGTCTATTTTTTGCTCATTTAAAATATTTGTAATTATTTTCTAAATTATTTTTCATATTTTTACATTTTTTGTTTTTGTGAAGCGCCTCGTGATTTTTATCTTGAGATGTGCTACAGAAATTATATCTTCTTCTTCTTCTTCTTCTTCTTCTTCTTCTTCTTCTTCTTCTTCTATTCAGCTTGAGGTCATTTAAAGCTGAAGAGTAAAAATAAGAGAAAAGTAACTTACCAGTTTTTAGGTTTTCATGCAGGTGTGATCATGTTTAGATCAGCTGGTGCAAAACTCCAAGTGAGCTCAATAACATCTAATCACAAACAGACAACCTTCTTGCAACCTGCAGTGGCACACCCAGAAACTTTCACAGGGGAGCCAGTAAACATTTTGGGGTGGCATACCAAATAGGTCTGGGTGGTAACTCTGGGAGAGTTTCACCTATAGTGCATTGGATACTTTTTTTTATTCTTATCCATTAAAACAACAATAGGCCTGTGCAGCCAACACATTTAATGGAAATTTGAAAAATACAATTTCAGAAAATAGACAAAATTTCACAGGTATTGAAACTCTCATCTCTCATCTTCTTACGCCTATCCGGGTCTGGGTCACGGGGTCAGCATCCCAACTAGGGAGTTGCAGACTGTTCTCTCCCCCGCCACCACCACCAGCTCCTCCAGCAGGACTCCAAGTCGTTCCTGGGCCAGTTTGGAGATGTACTTTCTCCAACGTGTCTTGGGTCGACCAGGAGGCCTCCTGCCGGCAGGATATGCCTGAAGCACCTCCTTGGGGAGGCGTCCAGGAGGCATCCTATCAAGATTAGGCATGGGTACCGAATTTGGTACTTTTTAAGGTACCGACCGAATTCCATAGTACTGACCGAGCACCGATTCACGTCATTTGAAACGGTGCCTCGTTTCGGTACCTGTCCTTCATAACGAGAACTTGCCTAGACAGCTGCGCATGCGCAAGAGCGTTACGTCGGTCGTTGCGAGCGAGCTGTAAACAGAGCAGCATGGTAGAAAGAACGCACGCTAAAGCTTGGGTCCACTTCACTAAATGTGATGGGTAACTGGGTGATGATGAAACCAGCGACAACGATCTAAGTGAGACATCCTCATCTTAATCTGCTCCGGTAGGTAAATATAATTAGCTTGATATGTTAGCTTCCGTTTTGCTAATGGTGCGTTCGCTTTCTCCTCGGAACTCCGAATTCCTGACTAGAAGAACAAGAACACACTCTAAAGTTTGGCTTCACTTTACCAAATGCGACGGGTGATTGGGTGAAGAGGAAACCAGCGACAACGATCTAAGTGTGAGGCATCATCGTTTTAATCTGCTTCAGCAGTTAAATGAACTGTTTAAGATAACGTTAGCTTGGTATGTTAGCTTCCATTGCTACCATTGTTATCAGCTAATGGTGCGTTCCAGTTCTCCTCGGAAATTCTAGCTTCCCAGTAGGAAAAATCAAATGAAAAAAGACGGCAAAAGGAATAAAGATACACAGTAAATTTAGTTCACAGTAAAGATGTTTGCTTCAGTTTAATTATCAGCTTATAAAACTACAAGGATGATGTTAAAATACAAACAGTTGTATGTTATTTATCGTGATATTTATCAAATATTGTTATATATTGAGAAAAATATATATTTAATTATAAAAGAGAATTAAAACAATAAACACTAAAAAGTATCGAAAATTGGTACCGTTAAGTACCGGTATCGATTCCTAGGTACCGGGAATTAGTACCGGATCGATTCAAATGTCAAAGGTACCCATCCCTAATCAAGATGCCCAAAATACCTCAACTGACACCTCTTGATATGGAGGAGCAGCAGCTCTACTCCAAGTCCCCCCCAAATGTCCGAGCTCTTCACCCTATCCCTAAGGCTGAGCCCAGCCACCCTGCGGAGGAAGCTCCTTTCAGCCTCTTGTAGCCGTTATCTCGTTCTTTTGGTCATTACCGAAAGCTCAGGTGAGGACTGGGCGGTAGATGGCCTGGTAAATTGACAGCCTTGCTTTCTGGCTCAGCTCCTTCTTCACCACAACAGAACTGTTCAGCGGCTGCCCCATTCCGCCTGTCGAAATCTCGCTCCCCCCTTCCCTCACTTGTGAACAAGACCCCGACATACTTAAACTCCTCCACTTGAGGCAGGACCTCTCTCCCGACCTGGACTTGGCAAGCCGCCTTTTTCCGGTCGAGAACCATGGTCTCAGATCCTCATTATTACTTATCCTCATAAATTATTGTTACAATTTTTTTTTTATTTTGAATAGCAAAGAAAAGATCCACAACACTATTTGGGATTTATGCCTTTTTTTAATTTAAATCGTGGTTTAGTAAATAAATTATTTATTCAACTTTATTAAAATAAATGTATATATTGGATTTAACATTAACAACAATTCAGGTTTGTGTATGTGTGTACATGAATTTGATTTATTAAGGGGGGTGGTCTCTTCTGGCTACAGCCCCCTCTTGCTACATCTTGGGGGCGCCACTGGCAACATAAATTCATGAACTGATGATCAGTTAATTTTAATTTATTTGCTTTTTATATTGAAAGGTTGTTTTCCTGCAACTGGGACGACTTCAAAACCTGAAAGTCTACGATTTTACGAAAGTAAGAATATCATCAACCATTATCTGCTCAGCTCAAAACAACAAAATCATCAGCTTGCTTACCAAGCCATTAATGACTCGAACATTCTCCACATCATTACATTAACTAAAGGCTCACAAGTCCTAATTGTCTTGCACCTGAAGAAATCTGCATATTTTGTGACACATGAAATGTGTTTTCCTTTAATTAATTCCAACTGAGTAATGATTTTCTGCCGTACCTTGCTCCCATGTGAATAAAAGCAGTGCTAAAGAAGTGATATGAAACACCACCAAGCTTCTCTGCATTTTTTCCGTTAATTTTTTTACTGTGTCGTTTCTTGTGCACATACCCACTCAAGGCTGCATTCCTCATTAGTGTTCCCATAAAAAAGTGCAAAACGCATGCATTTAGCGACAGCCCAGCCTCTGTGACTGATCTCATATTAAAAAGGCATGATGTGAAATAGAAGGCTGTGGTCTCGCACCGCCGTCATATTACTAGTTAAGCATAAAAGAAATAAAAGGATTCGCTCAGAAAAATGACTTTTCCACCCACCCAAGATCAGATGTGTTGATTTTTCTGAGGGAAATAAACACTCTGTTACTCCCACACAGCCAAATTAGCTGTCACCAAAGACATTAAGCTGTCATCATCTGATCCTTCGAGTATCGAGGATAGTATGGGACTATTTTTGCTTGAACAAATGCCTAAACAAAAATAATATATGTTTTTTTTACATACAAATAGTCAATTTTTGCAGCCTCCAACTGATTGTGCTTCTGCAGAAAAACATCATCTACCCGTATAGTCCTTGTTACACAACACCATTACAATGGCAGTACTTGAAGATAATTTCCTCGCAAAGGAGTGCACTCCATTGTGCATACTAATGCATCACATTCAATGTGATTGAATAGTTCTGCTGAAAATACTTAAGCTTGCAGACGTCTTCCATCAGGAGGCTTGTAAAGTCACACTCAGGTTTCAGGATGAAAACAGCTGCAACAGCTGAAAAATGCTTATATTAATCCTCATAGCAGCACTAATATTTACCATCATTTCAGGAGTGATGGCAGAGCAGATGGATCACCGCTGCTGATCATCTGTAAGCTGGAACTTTTTCTGATTCTTGCCTCTCAAGCAAATGCTCTCCGGTGCACAAATAGCAATCACAGGTGGTCTTCACACTTGGTGTGAGGCCCAAGCTCACAGGCTGCTAAAAGCAGCGCCAGCAATGTTTCCAGCTGGGGAGTGAAGTGCAAGGGCGAATGTGTGACAGTGTGATAGGTGGTCATAACTGATGAAAGAGAAAGAAACTTGGTCACCTTTTAGCTGAGAGGCTGGTTTTAAAAGAAGAAGTCACATTTATTTTCTTTTAAACTCTCAGGAAGTCTATTTTCTGAATTATCACCAGAAGAAATGTGATTCACATTCTTTTAAAGCAGATCTACGCTCATTTCAATAAACGTGCAGTGGTCTCCAGTATGAGTGAATGCCTTGTGAGTTGTTCTCTTTGCAAAAAACATTCTAGTGCTTCTGTTTTAGGAGGTAGACTCGAATTGAATTCTTTATTGTCATTATGCATACACATAACAGAATTTGGTTAGTATCCCTCAGCTTAAAGGGCACTTAAGGTTGGTTTATGCTTGACGTTTCTGCGAGGTCCGCATGGCTCCGTGCAGCGAAATTGCGTCATTTTAACAACCACGCCCCTCCACCGCGCCTCCGCACGGCCCAAAATTTCCGCACCGCGCACCTAGGAAATTTTCTAACCACGCGGACGGTTGGATGCGGAAAAACATGGCGGACCGGCAAGAACTAGTACGGCAGAGGTTCGTAAATACAGACATTTGTATGATTCAGCTCTCAAAGATCACCGTGATCAACATGTTGTTAATAATTCTTGGAGAGAAATAGTTCGCACTGTCGGAAAAGACAAGGACGCTGTTAAAAAATGTTGGAATGCCATGTTGTAAACAGTAATTTCTACTTCTACTATGGTTTAGTGTTGGATGCATGTCATAGAGCTCCATGCTGCCCCGTTCAGTTTGGGAGAATATTGGCTCACCGCAGAGACAAGCGCATGAACCATAAACGCGACAAGTTATGAAGCGCGTTCCATCCGCGAGCCGCATCACCAAGCGGAAAGTGAATGCGTCAAGCATGAACCAAGCTTAAGACCACGAATAGAATGATAAAAACACGAAGAATAAAAAAAAGAACAATACCTAATCTTCCCTTTAGGGAGCCACACAAACACTAGTAAAATGAGTAAAAAAGCTGAATAATTTAAAAAATGTAAAAGATAAATGTTGCGCTGACTGACATTCTGATTGTACTGATCGACATATTGATTGATATTATTGCACTACTTGTTTTTACACATAGAAGATTCAAGTGTGAACAGGACAATAGCGGCATGAAAAAGCAGGATCATTGTAAATTACAACCAACCTATCATTAAAAGTCCAATAGTCTCATGGGTCATTGGTTGGGAGTGTAGCTATCTGCAGGGTCACAGAGGTGGGGGGATGAGCACGGGTGGATGACTTTAACAGCTCTAGGGAAGAAGCTGTTCCTCAGCCTGGTGGTTGTGGCCTTGATATTCCTGTAATGTTTCCTGGATGGTAGCGGCATAAACAGTTTGTGACCTGGATGGAAGGAATCAGCAGTGATACGGTTAGCCTTCCTTTGTAGTCGGATGGTATATACTGAGTCCAGATCTGGTAGCGGGCTCCCCACGATCCACTGAGCAGTTTTCACCACCCCGGCCAGGTCTTTTTTGTTCTGGACGGTACAGCTCCCATACCACACTGTCATACTGAGTGATAGGATGCTCTCAATCATGGCTCTGTAGAAGTTCTTTATCAGTTGGGGGGAGAGACCGGCTCCCTTCAGTTTTCTAAGGAAAATGGTAAATGGCCTGTATTTGATATAGCGCCTTCTAGAGTCCTGGAACACCCCCCCCCCCCCCCCCCCCCCCCAAGGCGCTTTACAACACTATCAGTCATTCACCCATTCACACGCACATTCACACACTGGTGGGGATGAGCTACGATGTAGCCACAGCTGCCCTGGGGCACACTGACAGAGGCGAGGCTGCCGGGCACTGGCGCCACCGGTCCCTCCGACCACCACCAGCAGGCAACGTGGGTTAAGTGTCTTGCCCAAGGACACAACGACAGCGACAGACTGAGCGGGGCTCGAACCTGCAACCTTCCAATTGCGAGGCGAGCACTTAACTCCTGTGCCACCGTCGCACAAGACGAGTCTTTGTTGGGCCTTCTTTACCAGAAAGGAAGTGTTCAGTGACCAGGTTAGATCTGAGGTGATGTGGATGCCCAGGAATTTGATGTTGTCTACACGCTCTACTAGCTCCCCCCAAATGAGTAGAGGTGGGTGCTCTGTCCAGTTGGACCTCCTGAAGTCATTTATGACCTCCTTGGTCTTACTGGTGTTGAGCACCAGGTTGTTAAAAGAACACCACTGAGTGAGGTGCTGTATCTCCTCTTTGTAGAGGGTCTTATCGTTGTTTGTTATGAGACCCACTATGGAGGTGTCATCTGCAAACTTCAAAAACATTTTTGAGGGGTGGAGGGCTGTGCAGTCATGGGTAATTAATGTGAAGAGAGCTGGACTGAGCACACAGCCCTGAGGTGTGCCTGTGTTTAGAATCATGGTAGACAATGTTTGGTCTCCTATTCTCACCACCTGAGGCCAATTAGTGAGAAAGTCCCTGATCCAGAGGTACAGTGAAGCAGAGAGTCCCAGGTTATAGAGTTCACTATCAGCTTGTCTGGGATGATGATGTTGAAAGCCGAGCTGAAGTCAATGACTAGCATCCTAACATAAGTGTTATGATGCTGCAGATGTGTCAGAGTGGTGTGTAGTGCAATAGAGACAGCGTCCTCGGTTGACCGGTTAGCTAGAGGTGTGGAAGGCAGAAAATGTTCATGATATTTGAACTTCTTGCCACTGACTGGCTAACAGCAACGCAATTCTTCCACTGCCTTTGTTAGTTCTACAACATTGATGTGTTATTTCCACAAATAACAGAAGCCTGGATGTGTTTGGCCATGTTTTGGATTTCCAATGCTAACAGTTAGCTTCTGCACCTAGCTAAAACTGCATTCCGGGCCTGCTCGGCATTTGTAATTCAACACCAGCGGGCAAAGAGCTCCAGAGTTGTTTAAAGAATCAAAGCCAATAAAAATGAGTGACCCAGAAGTTATTTCTTGTACCCTAAGAAGTCGCGGCATCTTGTTTTACTCTTAATTGAAACTGCTTTGTTAGCAGTGACGGAATCCTTAAAAGAAGCTAGAGCGACTGCCAAATTCTCAGTGCTTATCCTGCTCGACTTATCGGCTGCATTTGACACTGTCAACCATGGCTTCTTTTTGTCCTTACTCTCTAGTATGGACATCACAGAGAAAGCACACGCCTGGTTTGAATCGTACCTCACAGGACGATCATTCAGTGTATCTTGGCTTGGACAGTCCTCTACCGTGCACCATCTTGCCACAGGAGTCCCCCAGGGCTCTGTACTAGGACATCTTCTCTTTGCCATATACACCACCTCACTGGGTGAGATCATTCGATTACATGGCTTCCCCTACCACTGCTATGCAGACGACACCCAGCTCTATCTGTCATTTCCACCGGACGACCACACTGTCTCTGCACAAATATCAAACTGTCTCTCTGACATATCAAATGGATGAAATCCCACCATCTCCAACTCAACCTCTCTAAAACTGAACTACTTGTCATCCCAGTAAAACCATCCATACAGCACATTATCTTCATCCAAAATGACTTCCTATCTCTGGCTCCTTCAAAGGCAGTTCGAAATCTGGGTGTTGTGACTGATGAACACCTGACCTTTAAAGATCATGTTGCCTCTGTTGCTCGTTCATGCCGCTTTGCGCTGTATAACATATGAAAGATCAGACCATACCTAACATAACATGCCACCCAGCTCCTTGTGCAATCTACTGTCATCTCCCGCCTCGATTACTGTAATGCCCTTCTAACTGGTCTTCCAGGCTGTACTGTGAGACCTCTTCAAATGGTCCAGAACGCAGCGGTGCGTCTGGTCTTCAATCAGCCAAAAAGAGCACACGTCACCCCTCTATTCATTAAGCTCCACTGGCTACCGCTAGCAGCACACATCAAATTCAAATTGCTAACACTAGCATACAGTCAGAGATGGTACGGCTCCCATCTACCTGAATCCTCTTGCAAAGGCTTACGTCTCGGCCCGGCCGCTCCGGTCATCACAGGATCGTCGGCTAGCAGTGCCTACACCACGCTCAGGACAATCCAGACTCTTCTCATGCATCGTTCCACAAATATGGAATGACCTATTAAGCACTACCAGAACAGGGGCTTCCTTTTCAATTTTCAGGAACCTCCTGAAGACCCTGCTCTTCAGAGAGCATCTTCTAAACTAGCACCCTCCCTGCACCCATGCCCCCTCTCTACTGTCCACTCCTTGTTCCCTCCTCTCCATGATTGATGTCAAGTTGTTGTTGTTCTTGTTGTTGTTAGCCTCAAGGGCAACATGCCGATTATCACTTGGAAGTCGCTTTGGACAAAAGTGTCTGCTAAATACATAAACATAAACATAAACATTAATATCAGGTGAAGCAGGCCAGATGCTAACATTGAGCTAAGAATGCTAATGATGAATTAGAAGCAAATAGTCATCTCTAAAAATATCTCAAGCTACTTTTTTCAATGACCAAAAACTCAATATTACAGTGAAATGCATGTAGGAAGTGGATAACAAGTCAATCATGGCCTTTTACCTCTTTTAATGAGTCGGTCTGAACTATAACAGCAACTTAACAGATAGCAGACAACCACACTTCCTCTTCTGGAGGCATGTTAAGCGTAATAGGTGCTCCCTACTGAGTACTAAAACCAGGAATGACAATATATTTATCGACTTATCAACTTGCTGTGTATACCTCGTCTTTGATTGTCGTCTAGAATCTTCTGGTGCTGATCCATAACTGGAAACAGCCATGATATTCATAGAACGGCAGTGAGATAGTAACCTTTTGTTATAAAAATGGGCTGAAGTGACCAAATTTGACCACAGGATGTCATTCGTTTCATTCTTACATATTGCACCTTGAATCCATATGCAAAAATAACATATTTTAGCATTTTTATTATTTTTACTCTGCTGCATTCTCATCATGAAAAAGTTCAGCAAGTCCTGAACTACAGCGCTTTCCTCCCCTGTGTCCGCAATTTTTCACTTACTGGAAAATATAATACAATATCCATGGCTTCTCATCTCTAGTGACAATATTGTGCGAAGGTCCTGGCCATTTATCTTGTGAGCAGGTGGGAAAAGGTCGCAGGAGTAGAGCTGGCGGCTCTGATTGTGTCAGGGTGAGAACTCTGATCTGATCATGTCCTCATTAGCTGGCCCCAACTCATCAGAAAACTCAGCCAGGAGCAGGAGGTCTGCACCGCTGATGACAGCTCCTGCCTCAGATCCGTCAGAGGCCAGATGAGCCCTGGATGGTGGCTCACGCAACAATGAGCGCCGTCAGACTCAACTTATCAATAAGAGGCATGGAAAGGAACAAAGTTATGCTGTTTAAAGTCTGTTTATTTGCAGCATTTGTGCATGAGCTGTGATCATCTTTGTCACGTACGTAAAAAACGAACCCACTTTCCTGTCTTCTCCTTTTAATGGAGCATTTAACGAGGAAATGACACATCTGGTGCTTCGTCATCAAGTGCAGTTGGAATCTTATCAAAATAGAAAGCTGCAGCAGTGTTAATAACCCTTCTTGTGTATGCTGCAGCTGCGTGTGCGCCGTCTGCTCGAGGCTGCTTTGTTCTTCCTGTAGCACAGATCACTTTATAGCCTCAGTGTGAAGCCATGGAGGGAGATGGTTTACTCCTTTCCCTTCTGATGGATGGACCTGAATTTAAGTCTGCTATCAGCAAAGTCAGCGTGAAGAAGAGGCTCCTCAGTGAGTGTACAAACATGGTTGATGCTTCAGTAAAAGGCTGCCACTAAAGCAGATACAGCTGGTGCAGGTGTAAAAAAGACCAGAATATCAGGATATTGTGGTATTGACTTATGTTATTTGTGCTTGGCTTGGATAATTTATTTTTTTTAGTAATGTCAGTCATATTTACTATAAATAAGATTCTCCTGGTTAGATGTAGGCCCAAAAACTACTAATTAGGGTGAAGATATCCATGTAAACCTTGGTTATTTACATTTTAAGGTGTGCAGAAGTGAATTTTCTCACATCATCATTTGGCTTTAAATATATTTAAAAATCTACCTGGTGTGATGAAGCATTTCACTATCATGGTAAGCAACAATTTTCTGGTTCCCCTGACTGTGTTACTATGGTGATGGGTCATTGTGAAATAGTAGTAGATTTTTTCCCCCTTTCTAAAAAACTGATAATTAAAAAAAGAAATAAAATATTAAATAAACACAGACCTTCAAAGAAAGGGAACACACTCTAAGATTTAGTTGTACCACCTTTAGCTTTGACTACAGCTCACATTCATTGTGGCACTGTATCGAAAAGCTTCCGCAGTGTCACCAGATTTATTTCCATCCAGTGTTGCATTTATGTGTCACCAAGATCTTGCATTGATGATGGTAGAGTTTGACTGCTGCACAAAGCCTTCTCCAACACATCCCAATGGGGTTAAGGTCTGGACTCTGTGGTGGCCAGTCCATGTGTGAAAATGATGTCTCATGCTCCCTGAACCACTCTTTCACATTTTGAGCCCAATGAATCCTGGCATTGTCATCTTGGAATATACCCGTGTCATCAGGGAAGATGGAATAACCTGGGACCTCATTTATCAAGCTTGCTTACGCACAAAACGGGGTTGGAAAACTGCATAAGCAACTTTGGGATTTATGAAAAAAAACTTAGCGGAAAAATGTGCGCAACTTTAAGTTGACTAAGGACCTTGCTTACGTACATTTTGGACATGGAGAGCACCTGCAGTGCTGCTGCTGAGAAGGATAAAATTATGAAATCCTGCAGCATTATCACTTGTACTGCTTCATTTTCACACAGAATAAGACCCCCCACATGCACACAAATGCGCGCGTGCGCACACACACACATGGGCGCACGCACACACACACACACCCACACACACACACACACACACACACACACACACACAGCCTGAAGCGCAGAATACGGAATGCAGAATATCAGCAGGGGGACAGATTGAGACAGAGTGTCATGTGTCTGTGACAGTGTGAGCGTTCTGTCACTGTGACCCGATTGATCATGCACCCTGGCTACTTGGACAAGGGAGATCTCTGTTTGGGTTAGCATGCATGACTTTCACCTGGGAGTCTGGGGACTGAATCCCGATTGGACCATTTTTTTATATCCGCCACAGTGAAGAATTCACAACATTGATGGCTTCAGCAACGCTGCGCCACTCCGTGGATTTTCACTTATTTGTTTTGCAAAAGCACTTCCTTTCATTTCTCCACCTCACCCACAAGTACCTCAACTTCTGCTTGTGAAATAGCGCTTCCTTGATCTGCCTTGATCTACGGTGGTGATCGAAATGCTGCAACAAGCCGGCTTATGTGTATCCATGAGATCCACAAGGCACATTGCATTGACTATTTGTGGGAGTGAGTGGGCGTGTTGAGGGCGGGATGTGACTAAAAAGCAGCTGAGAACCTTTCTTGTTAGTCTCTGAGTTATGAAGCGGAGATTGTGTGCAGCTGTGCGTACTCCTTGTTTGCTAGATCACAAACCTACTTGACATAAGTAAAAAAATTTTTTTACTGAGCTTAAGTACGGTTTTAGTAAGGATTCTACGCAATGTCTGATGAATGAGACCCCTGGTCATTCAGTATATTCAGGTAGTCAGCTGACCTCCTTCTTGGAGAACAACTTGTTGCTGAACCTAGACCTGACCAACTGCAGCAACTCCAGATCATTACAGTGCCCCCACAGGCTTGTACGGTAGGCACTAGGCATGATGGGTGCATCGCTTCATCTGCCTCTCTTCTTACCCTGATGCGCTAATCACTCTGGAACAGGGTTCATCTGGACTCATCAGACCAGTTTTTAATAATGCGTTAGACATTTCTTAACCCAGTTTTAGTCACTTCTTCAATCTCCTAAGATGTTTTCTCTGCTTGATGCATGCTAATGACCTGACCCTTTTCAGACACACGAACATCTTTTCCACGACCACCACATGTGTCTTTCCACATGGCTGTTTAAGAAATGAGAAGCAACTAATTGCACCAGTTGGGGTTAAATAACGTGTTGCAGCTGAAAGATGAACTAAAACAGAATCTTTAAATTTTTATCAAATATAAATAAACATGATAGGGAGCCTAAGTCTCCTCCCTTTCCGCTTGACTCATGGGTCCTCGGAAGAACGAAAAAATGAATGCAAGTCAACGGGGCTAAAAGAGCTATTTTATAATCCTCTTTGCCTTGCTCAGACCCTGGATCGCACATGTGTTGTACTGCAATTTAAATTAATACTAATGATGGGTGTTTCGGCCATGCCAGTCACATACTTTGAGGTTTATCAGTTTGTAAAAGGTCGTAATTAGCACGACTACAAACAAGACATCTGCATGTCGCATGTATAACGTCACCAAACAATCTCCTCTCCTGAGCGTAACTACTACTTACCACATGGCCAGATTTTTGGTGGTTCTTTCCTCCTGAAGGAAGGATTTGAAGTTCGCTAAACTTACAGCCATTTTCCCTCCGTTTTCTCCGTGTCTGGTTTGATGATGTCACTTTCGTGAAGCATATTTGTAGTCTTTGACTTATTTTCGCATTTGTAGTCTTGACTTATTTTCACACAAAACCTAAAATAATGTTTCCTCCCGTGCGAAATTAAGCGCGTTCTTGGTATTAAAAAGCTTCTTTAACCCTCCCACTGTCTTCATGGGTGATCCTGCCAGGAAAGTTGACCATTGAGCAGGATTGATGGTTTATCCCTTGAGGTCCACGTGGCGGGGTGAGGTGGTGCTCACTTCTGGACTCTGTGGTGGTCAAGGGATAAACCATCAATCCTGCTCAATGGTCAACTTTCCTGGTGGGATCACCCATGAAGACAGTGGGAGGGTTAAAATTCACGGACATCATATGTGAAATCCATGGCACATAACAAGTGGGATTAGAAAATAGCGTTTTTTGCCCCATTGACTTGCATTAATTTTTTCGTTCTTCCGGGAACCCATAATCCAGAAGTAGATGGGCATGACTTAGGCTCCATATTGGTTTTATTCATTAAGTTTCTTCTTTTAATGTTTTCCATTTTCTCGACTCCAACTCAAGCTGTTCCTCTGAGGACATTATTGCAGCTTTTGCTTCACTTTATAACCTTCTTGGACTTGAAGGACATTCTAAATGAAGTTACAACTAAATCTGCATCAAAATTCACAAAAATGTCATGATTTGATAGAAGTCACCGCCTTAGGCGGTCTTCACAAAAGGTCATAAAAAAGGAGAAACAAATTTTCCTGTGAATCAATGAAATTGTGTGTCTTACTTCTATGAATAATCTGTATTGACTTTTTAATCCAGCAGTTGAGTCACACTGATAAAAAGTCAAAGGGCATTTTTTTTTAACACTAACTGCATTATCTGTCCTACAGGGGATTCTTGAGTCAGTAGAAGAATTCCTAAAGGCAACATTTCAATAAACTTGCATGCGATAATTTCATGTTTGGGTCCTTTTAAAAGAGAGGAAAAACATTGTCTGAGAGTTTCATCACCAAATGAAGCTTGTCTAATGTTGTTATAAATTAATTTCACAGAGTCAGGGGGTTACATTTTTCCACCTCTTTGAACAAACTTATTAAGATGAAGAAAATCTGAGAAAACACATCTAATAAATTATATTTTTTTACTTCGTGAAAACATTTCAAAGGCTGTTAGTCTAATAAAAGATCAAAATTTGCACCGAAAATTTACTTCTGACTTAATTTCTTTGCCTTTCCATAAATTAAGTGAAAGACGTTATGTTAAAAAAGTGAATGGACTTCTTTTCATGGTGGTGCTGAATGGGTGACATCTTATTCGACTCATTTCCTGTGTCACTCAGCCTCCAATGAGCATTTCTTTCGCTTCATCGCTCTCAAATGATGTATTTTGACAATTTTTTATGACATAACACTTTTCTATGTCTTTTGAGAGATGTGAGCAAGTGAGCAAGATTAGAAGTGAGTTTATAAATCGGCTGATCAGCCACAAGAGAAGATGGATAGTTCCTGACGCCTGCCTTCTTCTCTGAACAATCTGAGCTTGCTGTGAATATAGACGCTATTTCACCTCAAATTTACTGACACTCACTAGTGTTTTCAGGGAACCATGCGGAAAGGCCAAACAGCCTTTGTGTTGTATTTTCTGTCATCTCTCTGTCTCCCAAGTGTGATTCTCAAGAGAAAAGTGGCGAGGCTGAGAGGAAAACCGTGTAGTGAGTCATACTGTAGGTGATGGAGCTCCCAAAGGAACTTGTTCACCACTTTTAAAGGCAGGTGTTTCCAAGAAGCCTTATGCGACTCATGCATGCTTAATTTCCTTTAAGGTTTTTGTAGATGTGTTGCCAATTCAGTCTTGTTACAACTATGAAACCTTGCATGTCAGTGAGTCAGTATGTCAATCATGCAGCCTGAAGCAGGAACCTGTGATTTAGCTTCTACGCTGTTGCACAAACGTGACATTAATCTCCGAGGCTCTTATGTAGTTTGGCAAGTTTTTTAAAGACTGCACATTCAATTAAAGAAAGGAAAAAGACAAAAATTGGGACAAAACCTTGTTGGGTTTTAATGAGGCAAAAAAAAAAAAGAAGAAAAAGGAAGAGGAGATAGCCAGTAACTTTAAAAAGTTGAAATCATTTTGCATGAACGCAAATAAAAACAGACCACATACTTATAACCAATAAACTGGTTGGACTTTAAACACAGACAAGAAAAAATAAATGCATAAAGGATTTAAAGAGGTCCTAGAATATACAAGCAAGTTGGGTGTAGCATACCAAACAGTCTGTGCCTTTTGTTGTTGTAAAGGTTCATTCTGAGAAAAGCTGGTTTTAACATGTGTAAGCTTAGATATGCGTCCTTAAATTAGCATGTGCCAATAACCCACTTGGCAATTTATAAACATTGATGGAGAATGCTAACCACAGAAAAACGCTAGCCTTAGCTAAAGCTAATGCTAACTGTAAACAAGCTTTCCCAAGAATCTCTTAAAAATCCCTGTTATCCATTCTAAAAAATTTAATAAAATAAGATTTCATTAAAGAGCATATAAGTTTTAATATTTGAAGTAAACTAAAAAAAAAACAGTCAAATAAATAAGACTTCATTGATTAGTAATAGAAACGGTTAGTTAAAAAGAATTCCCGTTGAAATGTAATATCACTATATCTCCCATAATCCCTAGGGAGAATCTGACCAAATACAGAGGTCAAATAGTCCCGGGTTATCACGTCCCGTTCACTTCCGGCAGCACGTTCTATTAGTAAAAAGAACAGCATGGAAATCTCTAGAACTGTAAACTCTTAATCCTTCACCATCCACGGGAGCTACGTTATTGGCACTCAGTCGGTGCTGTTGCCAGCTGAATCATAGAGGAATCACACCTTTGACTCAACGGTCAGGTATTTTTTTGGATCCAGATCTTTGTTGGTGAGGAACTGTGAGTGTGCTCAGCTGAGCATTCCAGCTGGATCCTCATCAGATGCAGACAACTTGAACCTCTGCGAGCTTTGTGGCGAGCCAGTCGCACAGCTAGCCCAAGCTCTTGCTAATGCAGGGCTACCAACTTTGACACACTGAGCATGAGACACACGCATTACTAACCCCTCTAACGGACAACGAAGGGACACCACAAGCCCCCCCCCACTTGTTTGTTGCCATAAGTTATTCACAAGATTTTTTTTATTATATTTTGTAAAGTTTGTATTTGCATAATTAGAAAACCTAGCCCTCAAACCAGCAGCCTGAGACAAATTCTGAATTGTTCTGACCAACAACAAATTAAAATCAGTGATGGAGAATTAAGATCAATTATGAGATTGGTGACTGTCTCCCCCTCTCATCTGTTAAAATGGGGGGTGCCATAAGGTTCTGTCCTTGGGCCCCTCCCCTTTTACTTTTTTGATAGGTACGGTATCAGTTACCATATCTACACATGCGATTGCCAGATCTATTTAATATGAATAGACCAAACATGGATATACAAATTTGTGATTGTCTCTCAGATGTGAAAGGGCGGTTGGTTGCAAACAGCATCAAGCTAAATGAGTCAAAGACTGAGTCTATTCTTTTTGATTCCCAAAATCTCCCTTGCTCCTGGTTTGTTCAAAACCTTCCGAACCTTGGTCTCAGTGTGTCACCAGCTGTGGGGTAAAGTTGGATGCTGGCTTGTCAATGGTCCCTCAGATTAATGCAATTGTTAAATAATGTAATCACGCCATTTAACACGCCTGAAACCTATTCTGAGGGAGTCTCATAAGGAATCTGTTATACATGCCTCTATTACCTGGATGGTGCAAATTCAATTCTCATTGGCACTCCTGTTTCTGCCCTGAATTGGCTGCAGATTGTACAGAACGCTGTAGCGAGGGTCCTGACGAACACAAATAGACGCAGTCGAATCAATCCGCTTCTAGCACATCTCCATTGGCTTTCTGTAGCTTTTAGAGTGAGATTTAAAGGTGCATTATGTAGAAATAAAGTAAAAGTTACATCCAGTGATAAAATTTGGTTACTGTGACTACTTTAAACAACTCTGGAGCTTTTTGCTAGCCGTCTCAAATTGCAATTGTCGATGTTGCAGCATTAGCTCGCAGGAGACTCGGCAACACCACACTCACTGATGGTAAACAATGATGTATCCTTCTTCTTGTTTGGAAAAGAGAAAACTGACAATCCCCACAGCCAGCTGGATATGAGATATGTTTCAGTATAACCTTCCTTCCAAAATGACTTAAATATTAGACTCTTGGTATTTTCCCACTGTAAAACTCTCATATTCTTACATACTGCACCTTTAAGGCACTGCATTTTTTTTGCTTAAGGCTTTGAACCGTCTTGCACCCTCCTATTTTCGGACCAGCTCACTCCATATGTATCCGTGCGCTCATTGAGGTTGCCTGATCTCTTGTTACTTTGTACACCGAACATGAATTATAAAGCTGGGGGGAGGGGGCTTTTGTGCATGCTGCCCAAGTGCTGTGAGATGTACTTCCCCTCTCAGTTAGATAGGCATCATCCATTGCAATTTTTAAATCGCAACTAAAGACTCACTTTTATGACTGCATTTTGCCAGTGACTCTCCTTTGTGTTCTGTTTATGGTTGTATTAACTCACTGTTTTAATGTGTTTTGAAATGTTCTTTTACTATCTATTATGATGATGTCACGTGCAGCACTTTGGTCAGCTCTCATGCTGTTTTTATATGTGCTATAGAAATAAAATGGTATGGTACGGTAAGGTATGACTGCGGCCATAGGCGGAGATCCCAGGGGGGACGGGGGGGACGCGTCCCCCCCTCACACACAGTTGTCCCCCCCACAAAAGTTATTGTAAGCACATAAATGCTGTCAGTAAACCTATATTGTCTTCTAAAACCACAACGTAAAAGTTAGTCTGCAAATACAAAACAATGTGTTTTTAATTGTTGAGAAATTATAGTCCACCCCCCCACCCCCACCACCCCACCCCCAATTCCTCAAGTTGGTACGGTCGGTCCACACGCTGTTTCCAACGGGCGGGGCTGCCGGCTCTGCCCCGCTCACAGCTTCACAGCAGCCCACAGGCTCACAGGAGGCGGGAATCAAAAAGCCAGCGGGTTCCAGCAGTAAGTCATTTATCACACGCTTGTTCTACAAACTTAAATATGTTTGTCAGATGTAGTCATAAATGTCAAACATAGACACCGATTATCTTTAGATTTTGATCACCGGTCGGAGATCCCTTTATGACAGACCACCACCACCACAGTAAAAAAAAGTTGTCACTTCGTGTTCTCTGGTCATTCCAGGATTATTCCACTATTATTATTCCATTCACCAAGGTGATCAAAAGTTCCTTTTTCCGGACACGTACGCTTTCACGGTCTGCCCCTGGAATCTGCGGAGCATTTATAGATCGATGAAAATGTTCGCGTTTCATCCTATTTAGCAGATGAGTATGGTAGAATCAAAACTAACTGGTCCGATGTATGGAAAACCACAGCGTTTAACCGCTCTTATCACGTCTTCCCCAGGCTCTGCAGTTGTTCAAAATATGTCAAAGTGCACCGTGCAGCTTAGGGATGAACTGGTTGCAGCAAATGTGTGGTGGAGGCACGTTGCTCAAAGCTCTCAGTGTAAAACATAGAGCCAAAGATCCCGTTGGCCACACAGACCCAAAAACACTATGAAAACTGAGAAAAGTGAGAGATTGATTAAACTGAAAGATAAACTATAGAGTATGTATATGTTTAGTGTATTTGTAAAGTAAATGTTTTTAATTTTTATTATTAAAATGAAACAAATATTTCAAGAATATATTTTTTAGATTTTGTGTATCTTTTCGTTCAGCAGGACTTAGATAAAGTTATTAAATATTACAGAGTTATTCTCTAATAGCCTACAAACATTTCTATGATTTATTGAAGAGATTTCAGTCATTTTGATACTTGACTTGTGAAAGCTGATTTGAAGTTTGTTATTTTTTCAAGCCATATTTAGAAGGAAAATTTCAAATATATTAAAATCAATGTGGAACTATTTGGATTTTAGTAGCTTTCATGTTTTTTGATTTAATAAAATTTTAATTTGACATTTTATGTTCTCTCTCTTTGTTGTGAAAAAGTTAGATATGTTTTAGTACTTAAAATTAATGCTTTGCATCCGTCCACACGTGTAGCTGTTGGTCAGCTAGTAGCCATGTCATTTCAGGACATGTTGCTTCAACTATTAACGATCTACTTTTAAATCTTTATTCTGAATCGCTTATTCCGTTTTAGGCCACAGTCTTGTTATTGAAATGAAAACAAAAAGAAAGGATGCTTATGGAGATGTACAAAATTGGCAAGATATTATTGTTGATCAATATCCTCTAGCTCTGTTCTAATGACAATATCCCATGTGTGTGTGTGTTGCTGTCCAACTGTCAGCAGACCAGGTCAGTTGAAATGGCAGAGAAACGAAAAACGGCAGACATCAGGTCGTTTTTAATGCTCCAGAACGTCAAGTAAGTAGAAACTTGCATTTTGATAAAGACATCTATAAGAAAGAAATGAAATGACTATGAAATTGTTTCTAAATGGTTTCATTAGGCAAAGTCCAGTCACTTGAGCACAGGCAGCCAGAGCCTGTCAGACACAGGCACAGAGTCACAGGTCAGTCTCTTATAAGGACATACAGTGTTGTATGTAGAGAGCATTTTTTTTCATGTCCCCCCAAAAATTACTCTCTGAAGTTTTACTGTTTATTGTCCCCCCAAAATTGAAATGGGATTTCTGTCCTTGACTACAGCCTTTGTTAAAACATGTTACAGCTTGTGTAGCTGGAGGAGTTTGTTTGTAATTATTGTTCTTGCATTTGTTTTTTGCTTGGACACCTTCCTGCCCTACCCTTCCATCCTTTTAACCAATTGCCGAATGTATTTTGCCAAACACATTTTTTTTAAATAACATCTAAGGCAGCTGAAGAAAAGAGTTTGCTTAGTCTATTTTTTCCCCCAAAATATATGTGAGACATTTTATAATTGATTACGGTCCAGGAAACTTTTAAATGTGCCAACACGTGAACGGAAGAGAATTCCCAGCAGGTATGCTAATATCTCTCTCTGTTTGCTTCTTATCTGTTTTCCTGTATTTTGCGTTCCACTTGCTGCAGATGTCTTGGATGTTGCAGATATCAACAGAAAAACTGACATTATTACGGATAAGGAAAGCGCCTCACCCACCAACCTGCCTCTCACTGTGATTCCTGCAGAGTGCTTGTTTGCATCCTGTCTCACCTCCTGGGGGCTCCACTCGGGAGTCACAGTGGGGGATTTTCAACAGAAAGCGTCTTACACAAAAGGATCTCCTGCTCTCTAAAGCAAATGGAAACAGAAATCTCTCTTGTGTTTCAGGACAATTTAAAGTAAAACACAGAAACGGCAGAAAACAAGTGGCCATATAGATGGATAGCAAACATGTTTCAGTTGTTGTTCCACTGGCTCCATATGAGTCTTTTTCAGGTACTTTTTTGCACAAATTGTCTTGAAGCTGGAAAAATCTTGAAATCAGATTTAGGGCTGGGCGATATGGAGCTAAACTTATATCTCAATATCTTTTTTGCCAAATTCTGATATACAATATATATCTTGATATTTTTCCTCCTGTAAAATATTTACAAGTTAACTCACTTCAAGCTGTCTTGAGAAATTATATACATGAATCAGTAGATTAAATGCATAAAAATGTATTGATTATTGTCAAACTTTAACCTTAGTGCCTATTCTCTACCAGTCTGAGCTTTAGAAACACTGGTACTGCTGTCTGCTAACACACACACACACACACACACACACACACACACACACACACACACACACACACACACACACACACACACACACACACACACACACACAAAGTTCAGAGCTAGAGGTGTATCAAATGTCCCACCGGCATTTTTTAATTATATATTTATAATTAATGTAAAATAATTGAAATTTCATCTACTGAAGATCACATGGGTCATGCACCGTGGAGTTATTAGTTATTAGGGCAAACATGGCTGGAATCTTTGGCTCATATCAGCGATTATACAGTAATGAATCAGAGTCTCTGGTTGCACTTTTATGAGTGTTATTTTCAGGCCACTGTCTCCGTAACCCACGCCTTACAAACTCTTAACTTTTTCAACAGAATCGCTTGTAATGGAGTACTAGCATAGAAAACCAGAGCGAGGGAAATCGGAACCAGAACAACTTTTCTCACCAGTTGAGCTCGCCTTCAAAACAAAACGTTAACCCTATAGTTTCCTATTCAAACCCTTACAATATGTTTGAGGTAATTTGGCCACTCCAGCTACATGTTTCCTGATTACACAGGGGATGGAGGGGTTTGGCTTGTCTCTTCGCTCAAGCAGGATGGAAAAACAGAACTTCGTTGGCGTTGAACGTCCCCAAATAATTAAAAACCATGCTGCCAAATGCAAAGTTTAGAACAGCACATTTACCCAGATTGTGCATACTTGTGAGAATACACGTAATAACTGCTTAGAGACAGAGCAACGTGTCGCTAGCATAACGGATAATCACCAGCATAGCAGTTTGACCAGCTATATTGATATGAAGATATAAAGTCACCTTGTATCTTGTTTACAAATTATATTGATATTTTAAAAATATATCACCCAGCCCTATTGAGATGCATACACCTGTCCAAACAAGTAAACAAACTTGAGTTGAAAAGAAAAGTTCTTACACTGGGCAAGATGTTTTGTCTAGTTTCTTCGATTTGACCTAACAGTTGTTCAACCTCCAAATTCACTGTATTTGTTTAAACTTTAAATAAAGTTCCTCGAAGCAACACTATAGAGTTTTTTACACTTTATTGCTTTCAAATTGGTTTCAGCAATTCTTGAGGCAGAAACCTAAAGAGATGTACGAACATTAGGGATGTTTGATATTGGCTTTTTAATTAATATCCGATATTGTCTAACTCTTAATTTCCAATTTTTGTTTAGGGAATGTTTGGGCATGTGTTCAAGTAACTTAGTTGATCGAATGTAAGCAGCAGGAACGTACACATGCTAAGCGAGGCTAATTAGTAAGCGCAACGCTAAGACGTGTGCATTAGTCAGTAACTGTTTTTTCTGTTTCTGTATATTGTAGTTATGGTGATAAAACATTTAGAAAGATCTTCGTCGTCGTCGTCTTCCTCCGCTTATCCGGGTCCGGGTCGCGGGGGCAGCATCCCAACTAGGGAGCTCCAGACCATCCTTTCGGCGGCCTTCTCCACGAGCTCCTCCGGAGATGTAACCTCTCCAACGTATCCTGGGTCAACCCGGGGGCCTCCTGCCGGCAGGACATGCCCGAAACACCTCCCCGGGGAGGCATCCAGGAGGCATTCTGACCAGATGCCCAAACCACCTCAACTGGCTCCTTTCGATCCGGAGGAGCAGCGGTTCTACTCCGAGTCCCTCCTGAATGTCCGAGCTCCTCACCCTATCTCTAAGGCTGAGCCCGGCCACCCTACGGATGAAACTCATTTCGGCCGCTTGTATCCGCGATCTCGTTCTTTCGGTCGTTACCCAAAGCTCATGACCATAGGTGAGGACTGGGACGTAGATTGACGGTAAATTGAGAGCCTGGCTTTCTGGCTCAGCTCCCTCTTCACCACGACAGATCGGCTCAGCGTCCGCATCACTGCAGATGCTGAACCAATCCGCCTGTCGATCTCCCGATCCCTCCTACCCTCACTCGTGAACAAGACCCCGAGATACTTAAACTCCTCCACTTGAGGTAGGACCTCTCCCCCGACCCGGAGTTCGCAAGCCACCCTTTTCCGGTGGAGAACCATGGTCTCAGATTTGGAGGTGCTGATCCTCATCCCAGCCGCTTCACACTCGGCCGCGAACCTACCCAGCAAGAGCTGAAGGTCAGAGCTGGATGAAGCTAGGAGGAACACATCATCCACAAAAAACAGAGACGAGATTCTCCTGCCACCAAACTCGACACACTCCACACCACGGCTGCACCTAGAAACTCTGTCCATAAAGGTAATGAACAGAACCGGTGACAAAGGGCAGCCCTGGTGGAGTCCAACCCTCACCGGGAACAGGTCAGACTTACTACCGGCTATGCGGACCAAACTCACGCTCCTCTGGTAAAGGGACTGAATGGCCCTTAACAGAAAGCCACCCACCCCATACTCCTGGAGTGTCCCCCACAGGGTACCCCTGGGGACCCGGTCATTAGCCTTCTCCAAATCCACAAAACACATGTGGATTGGTTGGGCAAACTTCCATGCCCCCTCCATCACCCTTGCAAGGGTATAGAACTGGTCCACAGTTCCACGGTCAGGACGAAATCCTCATTGCTCCTCCACAATCTGAGATTCAACTATCGATCGGACCCTCCTCCCCAGTACCTTGGAGTAGACCTTTCCAGGGAGGCTGAGGATTGTGATCCCCCTATAGTTGGAACACATCCTCAGGTCACCCTTCTTAAAGATGGGGACCACCACCCCGGTCTGCCGCTCCACAGGAACTGCCCCCGATGACCACGCAATGTTGCAGAGACGTGTCAACCATGACAGCCCTACAACATCCATAGCCTTGAGATACCCAGGATGAACCTCATCCACCCCCGGAGCTCCGCCGCTGTGTAATTGTTTGACTACCTCAGTAACTTCTGCCCCCGAGATTGGACAGTCCGTCCCCAGGTCTCCCGGCTCTGGTTCCTCCTCGGAATGCGCATAGGTGGGATTGAGGAGCTCCTCAAAGTATTCCTTCCACTGTCCGACTATAGCCTGAGTTGACGTCAGCAGCTCCCCATCCCCACTGTAAACAGTGTGAGCGAGTTGCTGCCTTCCTCTCCTGAGGCGCCGGACAGTTTGCCAGAACCTCTTTGGAGCCGATCGATAGTGTTTCTCCATGGCCTCACCAAACTCCTCCCACGCCCAAGATTTTGCCTCGGCAACTGCCACTGCTGCACCCCACTTGGCTATCCGGTACCTGTCTGCTGCCTCCGGAGACCCACAGACCAGCCACGCCCTGTAGGCCTCCTTCTTCAGCCTGACGGCTCGCTGAACCTCTGGTGTCCACCAGTGGGTACGGGGGTTGCCACCACGACTGGCACCGGCCACCTTGCGACCACAGCTAGCAACAGCCGCCTCATCAATCGCAGAGTGGAACAAGGCCCACTCGGAGTCAATGTCCCCCACTGCTCTTGGGATGCGGTCAAAGCTCTTCCGGAGGTGGGAGATGAAGACTGTCTTAACAGGTTCTTCTGCCAGGCGTTCCCAGCGGACCCTCACTATGCGCTTGGGTCTGCCAGGTCTACGCGGCATCTTCCCCTGCCATCTGATCCATCTCACCACCAGGTGGTGATCAGTTGACAGCTCCGCTCCTCTCTTCACTCAGGTGTCCAAAACATACGGCTGCAGGTCAGATGATACGACTACAAAGTCTATCATCGACCTGCGACCTAGGCTGCCCTGGTACCAAGTGTACCGATGGGCATCCTTATGTTCGAACATGGTGTTCGTTATGGCCAAATTGCAGCTTGCACAGAAGTCCAATAACGAAACACCACTCGAGTTCAGATCAGGCGGGCCGTTCCTCCCAATCACACCCCTCCAGGTCAAGCTGTCATTGCCCACTTGAGCATTGAAGTCCCCCAATAGGACAATGGAGTCCCCTGATGGAGTACTATCTAGCACTTGTCCCAGGGACTCCAAAAAGGGTGGGTACTCTGAACTGATATTTGGCCCATAAGCACAAACAACAGTCAGGACCCGTTCCCCAACCTGAAGGCGCAGGGAAGCTACCCTCTCGTCCCCCGGGGTAAACCCCAACGCACAGGCAGAGGGTCTTGGGGCTAACAAAAAGCCAACCCCAGCCCTCCGCCTCTCACCCGGAGCAACTCCAGCAAAGGAGAGTGTCCACCCCCTCTCAAGTACTTGGGTTCCAGAGCCAATGCTATGTGTCGAGGTTAGTCCGACTATATCTAGCCGGTACCGTTCAACCTCTGCCACAAGCTCCTGCTCCTTCCCCACCAGCGAGGTGATGTTCCATGTCCCAAAAACCAGTTTTCTTGTCCGGGTATCGGACCGCCAAGGCTCCCGCCTCGGTCAGCCACCCGATCCACATTGCACCGTACCCTTCATGTTCCTCCTGCGGGTGGTGGGTCCACAGTTGGATGAGCCCATGTATCCGGTTTGGGCTGGGCCCGGCCGGGCCCCATGGACGAAAGCCCGGCCACCAGGTGCTCGCTCACGGGCCCCAACCCTAGGCCTGGCTCCAGGGTGGGACCCCGGTAACCCTCCGGGCTGGGTACTCTGACTCTTTGACTTTACCTCCATGAAAGATCCTGTGAATCGTTCTTTGTCTCACCCTTCACCTAAGACCAATTTGTCATGGGAGACCCTACCAGGGGCACAAAGTGCCCCAGACAAAATAGCTCCTAGGATCATTAGGGCACTCAAACTCCTCCACCACGATAAGGAGTGGACAAGGAGGACAAGGAGGAGTAGAAAGATCTTCATTTAAGAAAGGAAACCCTTGGGTGAAGATTCTTGTCATTGTTTAAGCCATTTTAACAAAACAATGTTGTCAATTTGCTGCAACACCATGGCGGCATAAGTGAGCCTTTGGTTGTTTATAAGTTGTCAGACCGTGGTGGTAATGTGGCGCAATCGTGTCCTTTTTATAAAAGATTAGGCCACGGCGGCATAAAGGGGTATGGGGGCAGTCCCGGCGCTGCCGTAGACTTCTGTTTATCTTGGACATAACTTGCTTTTTATTGCGATTGAAGCTGCAATCGTTACATTTTTTAACAAGCTGCTCCTAAAGGTGTCTGTCCTCCACAGTGCTCTTGCAATTTCTGATGATCTGAGCTCCAGTTCTAACAGAGAAAAGCTGCAGGAGTGCTGCAGCGTACCAGTTTGCTGCATCAGCTGATTTTGTTCGAAAAGCAAAACTTACGGCCCGCGTTTACTTTCATTTTCAATAGTTGCTGGCCGGAGCTTGGCAGTAACTTCCCACGTGATGATACTTTCCTTTGTTGCGGCAAGGCGCAAACGCCATTTGTTCCACAGACATTTACCGCAATATTACTACCACGCAAGGCGGATTGAATGTCACAAAATTCGTGCAATGCCATATCAGCGTTGACCATTTATAAAACACACCATTGCGGTAATATTACGCCAGTCTTGTAAAAAGTAGGGATGCACCGATGGATCGGCATTTGATCGTAATCGGCCGATAGCGCCCCTATCGGTTTTGATCGGAATTTTCAAAATAGATCAAAGCAAACCGATCAGGTAGGGTTGTCACGGTAACTGGTGTAGCGTAAACCCCGGTAAAAAAAAAGTTGACAATAATAATAACTGTCTTGTTTTTTAAAAAACTATATTATCTTGGTGGGTTTACCGTGGCTGCGGTGTAGGCGCGGTGACCCTTACCAGCCACCGTATCATCTGCTGAAGTTGCCGGCGGCTCATGCACGCTTTGTTTACAACAAAACTTTCTTGAAGCTAAAGCTGAAATAATGGTCAAAGGAGGAGACGGCAGCGCTCAGGAGGGCATTTATTATCCCTCAAAGAAGACAAAGTCGGAAGTACGGGCATATTTTAGATATTTGAAGAATGCCGAGGGAGTTTATAGAAGACGGACGGACGGCTATCCTGTTTGCAGCACGTGCAGAAAAAGTGTCTGTGAAAGGCAGCAACGCTTCATATCTCATGACACATCTGCGTGACCATCACCCACATCTCTGCAGTCAACGCAAGGCAAGTTAACGTTAGCGTTTTAGCTAAAATGCGTGAAACGCTAAAATGCGTGATCCGAGGATTTGGGTTGAGGGAGAATGCAATGAGTCGCTATATAAAGCAGCCGCAGCGCCGCTACCTGCATATAAACCGTGTCACTGACACCCCCATGTTGAAATGACGCTATGCATTACGGGGCTCCCAGGGGCAGATAAGAATTGGTCTCTCCCCGAGAATAATTGTGAATTTAACAATGGTTACTGCCTGATGACATTTTCCCAAATCTGCAAAGCTCACTGGAAGGACAAAAACCGAGGACAATATTTTCCTGATATAGGGTTTATTACTCAAGTAAGGGTAAAAAAGTATCTGATTAGAAGGCTACTTGAGTACTGAGTATCATCTGATCTAATATTTTTAAATGAGGACATCAAACAGACATAAAATAAGAAGTTATGGGCAAATATTGGTATTTTAAAGACTAAAGGGAAAAAATGTAAAAAAGTAAACAACATAATTACAAAATAACACATTTTAGGCAAAATTTAGACACAAATTGAGGACAATATTTTCCTGATATACAGGGTTTATTTAATTGTGTGAAAATGTAGCACGTTTAAAAAAAATACCGCGATAGTACCGAAAACCGTGGTAATTTTGGTCACAATAACCATGAGGTTAAATTTTCACACCGTGACAACCCTAATACGGACCATTTTAGATTAGGTTACATTTCCTTTATTCCCAGATTATGTAGTTTGTAGCACTCATTATAATGTAGAAAATTTCTGGCCAATCCACGTGATCGGTATCGGTGATCGGTATCGGTGATCAGCATTCTTTTATATCGGTATCGGCGATCGGCAGCAAAAAACCTGATCGGTGCATCCCTAGTAAAAAGGCTTAAGTTGTTTGCTGGCTACCTATTGCAGATCCTCACTACACAGGGCAAATTCCCAAGTATTCACAAGTTGTACCAAATAAAACTAATATTTCTCTAAAACTAAACCTCAGATCTGTCACATTTTGTCATTTTGGGAGAGAAAAGATGAAGCCGAAGAGTTTTATTTATAATATGTGCATGGTATGTAAAAGTTGGGTCACTATAGGAGTAAAAACAGATATTTTCTGGTATTGCATTTTAAGGCTAATATTGTCTGACAAAATTGAAGATCAGGAAATAAGTCTCCAAAACCTGCTGTTTTCAGATCAGATCTGCTCTGACACACTTCCTAAAACAGGAGCACCAGAGCTTTTTTTCCCCACAGAAACTGACTCACAAGGCATTCGTTTATACCAGAGACCACTGCAAATGTGTTAAAAAACAAGTAAACTTGGTCTTTAAAATGGAGCTCCAATGAATAAATATTTTTTATTTCCTGTTCATAAAAGAGAAGAAAGTGTTTATCTGTGCAGGATCTCACTTTTATTCATGTCCAACTCAAAGAGGAGAAATAATATATAGGACCTGTCCTGCAAATTTTCCTGTTGCACTTTTGTCACAAATTTGCTCATAAATTACCCCACATTGTTGATACACATGCAGTGGATTACATCCACTCACAGCTGATTACAAATGGTAAAACTTTGGTGTTGATCGTGTTGATCTGTGAAGGTCAGCTGGTTTACCATATGCCCTTGGTTCTCTGAACTTTAGTTGACTTCTTGAGAGCAAAGAACCGTGAATATGACATCCTCTCAACAATAAATTAGATTGCATTCATGTGCAGTGTGCAAAGCCTTTTTAAACAGCTAAGACTTTAAGAAGAAACTGCACCGATGCTATTTTTAGGTGTTTTGGGTGCACTTCTGATGCAGTTTTATCATTATTCTGCTTATTTCCTCTAAGAAGAGAAGAACCAGTGAACACGGCCCAGAAGTAGAGACGAACTGGGCTTTGCTCTCCGACGATTTCCATCTCTGTCCTATAATTATGGTTCAACCACACAGTGAGGTAGACATGTTTGTTCTCGTTTTTGCATTGTAAACATTCATATCCGAGTGGAGGGGCTCTGCTGGAGGAACTGCTGTGTTCTGTCCCCTCTGGGAAAACCAGCGCTGACATGGCTCGTAGTTATTCCTGCTCACTCATTCATGCAAAACCCTCCTCACTCCTCTGGCTTATGCATCTCCAAATATTCCTCCTTCAATTCCTCTCTCCTGCCTGCCCCCCCCCCCCCCCCTGCTTTTGCAGGAGCAGTCATCCATGGATGCTACACTGGCGGCCAGTCTGCACCGTGCCTGATGCTGATAGGCTGTTTACAGATCTCTGTCTCACCCCTGAGCAACAGCACAGATTAAATACTTAACTTTATTCATTTTTCCCCTTCTATCTCTCTCTCTCTCTCTCTCGCTTTCTCTCTCTCTCTCTCGCTTTCTCTCTCTCTCTCTCTCTCTCTCTCTCTCTCTCTCTCTCGCCCTCTTTCCAGGCATTAAAAATTCATCCACTCTGTGTGTTGTGTTAAAAGCACATTACGCAATACTCTAAATTTACCCCCTCCGAGGCAGAATCCGTCCATCCCTTACCGTCTTTACATCCGTGCACGTGTATGCGTGCGTTGCGTGTCTGAGACGGACTTTATCGTTCTAAAGCCTTATCTGTTATGCCTGATAAATCCCAGAAAAGCTCTCAGGTGGCAACAACATTTTGAACAACCTCTTGAATTAACCGGTGCGCTTTGAGTTTTACACGCTGAATAATCTCTTGTGATCGCGGTTCAGAAGCCAGACCTTTATGAGGTGTTTAGCACGTTGGGCTCACTTCATTTCTTTTGCCAGAGGTCCTGATTTCAGTTCTCTGTGAAGGTGTTTTATCATCTAAAGATGGACATCGGGCAAAGAAGAAAGAGTTGCTGTGTGCATCGGCCTCTCCCCACGTCGTCCGCCTGCCTCCAGCAACAAAGACCCACAGTTGAACCGTTTGATGCTGCCTCCTGGATGAAAGCCACTGTAATTGGTTGCCATTACAAACTGTGTACCATCCTTGACAATGGCAGCAGACAGAAAGATAAGAAATCACCATCGTTTGAAATCCAGTGTCAGCCTCAGAGCAAAGAAACAATTCCTTTGTTGTTTAAATGAGGACCGTGGATGTTTTTAATGTGTTAATTCTGCACCCTGTGCGCAATGCCTAATTACTTCTATCTGTGCTGCACAGCAGTTTTCATTTGCACTCAGTCGCTCAGTATAGAAATTGTCTACAGAAGTGTTCAAAAAGCTTTTCCTTGGTTGTGAGGAGCTGTCTTTTATGTACTTTCAGGTTGCCACACAATAATGCATTTACAGCTCGAGTATTAAATGCTTAATTCCTTTCATTGGATGACGTACAGCATAACTAATAAGTGCGGAGGATCCAGTTTAAGCGTGACGAATCGCAACAGAGCAAAGTGCACGCAGACTTCAGTCCATGTTTCTTTTGTTCTTTCTAGTGAGCAGTAGTTCTCTGCATCTGATGAAAATCCCAAGTTTGGCTCTGAAAGGATAAAAGTTTTGCGTGTTTGTCTTCGTGTGTGACACCTGCCAGCTCATCCTTCCAGATTGCTGGTGACTCGTCTCAATCATGAATGCAACACCTGAGATCTACACTGCTGAGGAAACTGCTGTGGTCTTCACACGGAGGAAACCCTTTCCTGTCTTGTCTCTTGACGCTTGTGTCTCAGGTATGTGGGCTAACAACGAAAGTGGCAGGTTGTTGAAAACACTACATGAATTTCACGCATTCAAACACTTGCTTTGCCTCACATTGCTTGGAAATGATTAGGGATGCAGGGAAACACCAGAAAATGTGGGTGCCATGCTGCAGAGCAATGCCAGCAGCATTTATTAGTGAGATGAAGCATGGCGTCGGAGGAACATCTGGTCCCTCGTGGCCAATTCGTCTGCTCGAGCACCTTGCATATGCAGTAGTGTCCCCTCTCTTCTCATCCGAAATCTGTCTGAATGACAGTTGTTTGCTGCACGTTGGTCTGCTTTCTCTCCCCCTGGGTCTAATTTGTGCAAGCTGCTTTTGAATTGTTGCAAAGAAGATGCAGGAACAAAGCCAGCTCAGGGGGCTGGGGCATCCGGGACCTCCTGTTCCTCTCTGCTGTTACTTCGGTTGCCAATTCAACCACATTCTCCTGGATTTTTACGCTCTCTTTCAGCCCAAAGTTTCACACGAGTTTTTTTTTTTTTGCACTTGAAACTTGAATTATTAGCTCTCACACATTAGTAACAACAAAGTGAGTACGTCCTTATTTTATGTTTTTATAATGCTAATTTTCATTTGTGGTGGCCTGGCATTTCCTGCAGCGTTGAACCATCTCCTTCAAAAAGTTTTGCTGTAAACCATGACTCTGAGATGCAGAACGATGAAGCAGGCCTGTGCTTTGCCACTACAAGAGTCCTACTGTAGTCATTTTCTCCACAGGGGACAAGATGAATCAGCAACACTAAAACTCTGCCGGAGAATGGGATGAGACCTTCAAAGTGACAAGCTGCCAGTTTGAAAAGTGAGGATTATTCACCTGCAACTTTAAAAGAGACAGGGTGCGGAGTTTTAGTGAATATGTGTCATTCCTCTGCCCCAGGAACGCTCTGTTTGCCTTCATATTCGATGTTTTACGCTAAAAACACCCACAGCAAGAAACCGAAGCTTCTTTTTTGTCGAGTAATCCATACCGACATGTCAATTTACAGCTCGCAAAGAGAGAAATTAGAAAAGTTATAGAAATGCAGAGTGTCATCCTTTAACTCAGGCGTGCTACTGTATGTACATACTGTTACCTGTGCAACTGAGGTGCTTTTTCATGTTAACCTGTTATTTTCCAGCATGAAATCATCAGTATGTTTCTAGAAGAAAAAAAATGTAATTGGGAAAAAGGAAGACTGATATAACAGGAAGTAAATGATAAAAAGATGCACTCTTTGATCGGTAGTCCTTGTGCTCGGAAGCCTCGCCTCTGCCAGTGCGTCCCAGAGCAGCTGTGGCTACATGGTAGCTCATCACCATCAGTGTGTGAATGGATGAATGATACAAGCACTTTGGACTCCTCTGACTCTGAAAGGCGCTATACGAGTGTGGGTCATTTATCATTATCATTAAAATTACCCTTTACAGGATTAATGAATGGCACCCCAGCCCCTATTGCCTCCTGTGGCCAGAATACCACACTTGCGACTTCGGACTGGCGGGTCGCCACCTGTTGGAAAAAAACTGAGCTGACATACCTGGCGCTGCAGTCTGCTTCCAGCACGTTTCCTGCATGTTTTAGATCATGAAAATAGCTGATTTGTTCATTTTAGAGATTAACCACTCCTGTAGACACTAAGGAAGGCTGAGGAGACATCTCAGCTGTTAGATGAAGTTGTTAAAAAGATGAACGCACGGAGAAGAAATAGGTTTTGCTTTCAGTTTTACAAACAGACACTAGAGGGTGCTAAAAGTAAGACAAAACTGCCTAATTCCCCTTTAAAAGTTTGACACCATTACTTTACAAATGATGATGAGGATGATTAGGGGCGACTGTGGCATAGGAGTTAAGTTCTTGCCCCGTAATCGGAGGGTTACGGGTTCGAGCTCCACTCAGTCTGTCGCTGTCATTGTGTCCTTGGGCAAGACACTTAACCCACCTTGTCTGCTGGTGGTGGTCAGAGGGTCCGGTGGCGCCTGTGTACGGCAGCCTCGCCTCTGTCAGTGTGCCCCTGGGCAGCTGTGGCTACAAAATAGCTCATCACCACCTGGGTGTGAACTTGTGTGTGAATGGGTGAATGACTGATTGTGTTGTAAAGCTCCTTGGGGGACCCAGGACTCTAGAAGGCACTTATATCAAATAAAGGCCATTTACCATCATTTACCATGATGATGATGATGATGATGATTATAGTTGTTATTATTATTGTTGTTGTTATAAACAGATTTATAAATTATAATTTAAGAAAGGTTTTAATTCCCTTTTTAATATATTAAATGGTCAAAACATATAAATAAAAAGGCTCAACAAAAGGCTTATTTTTCTAATGTTTTCGGTTTTCTTGCTGTTTGGAGACCTGCTGTCAGACCAGGATTGTTTGTTTTTGCTTTCCGTGAACTTCTGTGAATCCTAAGGCGTTGAGAATCATTAATAAACATTGATTCTCAGTTATTTCTTTTTGGATTTTTTGTTATTTTATCCCACAACATTTACAATGCACCAAGCTTCAGATACTGCTCAGATGTTTGTCTGAAAATGCTGAATTTTGCAGTAAGGGTGAAGGAAAGGTGTCATTTTCCTGCATGTGTTGCTGCATATTAAGCAGAACAGTTCACCCTTACCCTGGATTTACCCAGTTATCAATCCCCCTGGTGGCTTTTTTGTGGTTTTTATTTATCTTTTTAGAAATCACATGAATTTTACAGGCTTCTGTCCGTCTGAGTTGGTAATTATTTGGATTTTTTAAATGCAGCGCAGCTGCTTGTTGGAGCCCTTTATTGATGGTTGTTAGAACAGGGTTTTAAGGGGTCAAATTAAAATGAAAAAGGTTTGACATTTGAATCACTTGACCTTTTCCAACAACCGTTACAAACAGGCGATGACCTAATTACCTAATTTACATGTGGCTCATTCGTGTATTAGCCCACAGAAGACAAAAAAATTTAATATTGGAATAGTCTTTAGACCAATTTCACTTGTATTTGCAATGCAATTGCAGTGGTAAATGAATGCTTCAGTCGACCTCTGTCGGAAAAAAAGCCCAGACGCTCCTTCAGGAACTGCAAGTTAGCCAGAATGGCAGGATTTGGGCATCTCGCCTCTGATTGGCTAACAGCAGATTGACTCTACCACTGACTCTGTTTGCAACTTAGATCAGAATCAGAAAAGGTTTTATTGCCAAAGTGCGAGAAATCCCAACATTAGGATATTGCTATAGTATTGAAACAAAAACGTGGTTATCTCACAACCTCCTCCAACTTCACGGAAATAAAACAGAATTCCTCCTCATCGGCTCAAAATCCTCAATCAGTAAAACTCACTAATTTTCTATTTCAGTTGATAAATGGATGTTCACTGCTCTAAACCAAGCCCCCACAATGCGGCTCAAAAATTGAGCACAACCCGGAAGTAACGGAAATTGCAGTTCCACCCTCATCCACTGGAGGCTGGTGTCAGAAGCGAGCAAATCCTCATTGACTCCCATGTTAAAAATACCAATTTCACAGCAGAAATAAACATGTTTACAGCCTGGTACCAAAACATATTTTTTGGTTTAAATGATCTAGTTTACAATCATGACAACTCTGAGGGGGGTGAATTTTTTTTCTCACTCTTCTGTTTAAGTGTATTAAAAGCCTAAAATTCTGTATAATTAATGAGCATCAGACCCACGTGACCGCAGAGCTAGCTCTGTGGAAAGGCCTCAGTAGAGCCTCGGTCTGGCCTGGAAGCTGCTCCGGGATTTTGAGTCTCTGTGTTTGTGTATTCTTTTTTGGATATTTTTTGTGCAATTGTTGGACAAAATGACTTGCTGTGGCATTAATTGCACTAATAGAGCATCCAAGGAGTCTCCACTTCATTTTTTTCGGTAAGTAAAATTATATTTATGTATTTTAGGTCACTGCCGAGCTGAGCTTAGATTTTAACATGTACTGTTTAACCATGAAATTTAAATGTAATAGGGTAAAACCCAGTGCATTTAACATAATGCTGCACTTTAGAAAATGGGTTGAAATATAACATGTTGGTGGTTCTGGGTTCCGACTATTGGCTTGTGGAGCTCTCGGGGGACCTCTGTTTTCCAACCTTTTCTCCCCTCCCCGCAGCTCGGCGCATCTCTGTCTGATTGCGGCTTCTGTCTGCTGCACGGGCTGCCGGCTTTCAGCAGCTTTCGGGAGACCTCTGTGTTCCACCCGGTTTTACCCAGCGGTCAGCCCAGCATATCTCTGACTCAGAAGCTCTGGTGTTGTGCACAGTTAACTCTGGTTGTTGCTAGGTTGCTACCTCCATTAGCTTAGCTCCCACCTCCACGTTAGCTTTGGGTTAGCTTCAGGTTGGCTTGTAGCTAGTTCGACCGAGTGTCGTCAGTTGATCCCAGCCTTACAGCCCCACCCTCAGCTCCACCTCTCTTCCCTTTTGTGGAATTGTCTGGGCTTGACAGAACCTGTGACACGGTCAAAATGGCGGTGGTGGCCACCTCCCATTTAGCCTCAAAAACGTGTTATTGGAGCCTATGGAAATGAATTGTCCAGTATATATGTCGATGCTCTATACTAAGATCAAGGGGGGACAGGGCCTTTTCAGTAATAGCCCCTACACTGTGGCACGAGCTCCACCTCACAATGAGCAAGTCCTCTTCAGGATTTAAAATCACGACTTAAAATCCACTTTTATCGGCTAGGTTTCCCCCACCATTGACACTGGCTTCTATAGTTTTGTCATTTGTATCGCACAGTTATAATTGCTTTTATTTGTCTATTTTTGTTTTTACTGATTTTTATTCAACATGTTGTTTTTATTATTACTCTGGTTTTTATATCCTGTTCAGCACCTTGGGCCTAAGGTGGTAGAATGTGCTTTATGAATGAAAATATTTTATTTAATTGAAATTGATAACTTTCCTGTTCTCCCCTCATCACAGGTCAAGAGTTTGGGTGTCATTCTGGATAGCAACCTCTACTTCTCAGCTCATCTAAATAACATCACCCGCTCCGCCTACTTTCATCTATGTAATATTAATCATCTCCGTCTCTCCCTTACCCTCACGGACGCTGCAATTTTAGTTAAAGCCCTTGTATCATCTCAAGAACACCGTCTTCACACCGCATCACACCGGCTCTCAAGCAGCTGCACTGGCTTCCAAGTCCACTTCCGTATTTACTTCAAAATTCTTTGCTAACATTCAAAGCTCTCAATAACCTGGCTCCCCCATATCTTACTCATCTCCTCCATGTTTACACACCATCTTGCACTTTTCGTTCTTCTTCAGGCGGTCTCCTCATCATTCCATGCACCTGTGTGTCCACCATGTGACAAAGGTCATTTGGTTCAGCTCACCACAGATTTGGAACAAACATCCTCTGGGTAGTCATACAGCTTCATCTATCCAAACTTTCAAATCGCTACTTAAAACTCATTTATTCAGATGTGCAAACTCTACTTGATCCTTTTTTCTTTTAACGTGCTGTTATACCTGCCCTTACCTTTTAACCTGCTCTTATTTGTTTTATGTGTTGCTCAGTTGTTTATGTGTATTGCTCTGATCTCTAATTGATTTGTTTGCATTGTTTTTAAACTGTAGTACTTATGTTCATGTTTTATACTCAGGGACCTTGAGAGTCTTTAAAGGCGCTTACAAATAAAATGCATTATTATAACTATTATTATTATGTACTTGGTGCAAAAATAAGCAAAAATAAGAAATAAACACAATAAAATAATAATATTAAGTGACAATAATTAGAGAAATGGCAACTATATACAAGACAGTGTAAGTGGATCAGAACTACGGATCAGAGCTGATAGTGAGAAGAGTCGATGTTTTATCTCCACAAATAACTCAAGCCTGAAGACTTTCTGCCATGTTGTGGAGTTGCTAATGCTAACAGTTAGCTTCTACTAGCTGAGATGCACTCTTCTCTCTCCTGGATCATAAATCAACAACAGCATTCCCCGTCACGAGCCAAGATGTGTGAGTCCATTGCTAAACTGACAATGTGACATCAAATTGACTGACTTTTCTAATCTTGAGTGTTTCCTGTCTATTTTCTTTCAGTGGCTTATGCAGGAAATGGGGTAGAAGACAATTTTCACATTTATCCTGCATGTGAAACTCAGAGTGACCAAAAATATCAAGTATAAAACATTTTTTCTCTGCAAATGGTCTTTAAAATATCCATCAGTTTATTTCTTCCTGCAGTTTTCCCACAGCAAATATCATCAAACTATCATGTTTTCGATGATATAAACATGAGTTATCTCATAAAATAAAGTCTATTTTGTCATAGGAAGCTTCAGTTTATACATCTGTGTTAGTAATTTTCAAAATTCCGAAATTTTGCTTGTTTACTTGATTTTATATGGCACACAGCTATAACATGGCATTCATTTTGCATTTACATCCTGTCACAGAACAGAGTTTACAATAAAAAATGGTTTAGCTTTGCAAGGGCTGATGATGCAGATGGAGACTCACCTCTGAAGGTTGAGGCTTTTCGTCTATGGCAAACTGCTCTGCAGCATCAGACGGGCTGATAAAAGCAGAACAGCATGAAGTTCGGAGAATAAATAATCATGTTGACAATGCAAGCCAAAAGAAAAGCTTTAGAAGGTGAAAAATCCTGAGAGTTTTTGTGACAAAAAGATGGAAAGAGCTGGCAGGACAGACAACAAATTATTTAGGATGTGCACTATCCATACACACCTGAATAATGAATGTGCATCTATCTTTTAGTGAAGGAAAGACTGCAAAGTCTGCAGTGTTCGGGGTTATCCTCTGATGAGCCTGACAGTAATTGGATAGGAATCAGGACATTCATCAAGTGTGGCCATAGATTAACACTTATTGTGCACTTATTGCGGTTTCCAACCTTTGATGGGGATGAAAGGTCAAGTTGTCACCTGAATCCTATATATAATCACGTCCTTTGGGATGAGAGATATTAGATAAACATCATGTTACGTTGCCCAAAATGGAGAAATGCAACAACAACGATCAAAACATAAGTGTTTGAGCATTGCCATCCATTTTCTAAATGTTGGACTGTTGATGAAAACAGTAAACAACTGGAGTCTAACTTTTATCTTCAAATAATTGTTGTTGCCAAAAATGTTTCACGGATAAAATCTTGTGTTTAAAAAAACAGTCATAACTTATCAAAGCTGGAGTGATGCTGGGAGACTTAGGCCCTGTCCACACGTAGCCGGGGTTCTGCCAAAACGTAGATATTTTTCTACGTTTTGGCCTGTCATCCACACGAAAACGTAGTTTTTTCACACGAAAATGGATCTTTTTAAAAACTCCGGCCAAAGTGAGGATCTGCGTTTTCTCCGTTTTGGGTGTCTGCGTGTGGACAGACAAAACCGGAGTTTTAACCCTCTGATGCATGAATTATGAAATCTTCAACCATGATTTTTTAAACAATTTTTTTTCATTAATCTTTAGGTGTGAATGAAACAAATTTCAACAAATAGTTTTTGTAACATTTTGTTAATTTACAAATCATTTATTACATGTCCATCTCAGTGGACAGCGTGCATTCTGAACATGAAATATGTTGGCTTGACTTGCTGAAGCTCAAATGGAGGGGCTCACATGCAATAAAGTCTTCAACAGCTGTGCTTAATAGCAAAAATAAAGAAATAACAATTTTGAGTACCTGTCCACTGTAGTGATCATTATGCATCAAAGGGTTAAGGTCCGCAACTTCACTTTCCGCGACAAAAAAATGCTGACATCACGTGTGCGACCTGTGTTTACACTAGCCGACATCATGGATGCTCTCAGAGCTGCGCTCGCTTTATCAATTGTCCAAGCACTTTTTGCTTGTTTGTTTTTGCAAGCGGAATTACTGCTCCTTGCTGAAGACCACAGACGAAGGACGAGGTTAAGAACGGCTATTGCCCGGCACCTGGCTTCTCCAAGTACTGCCGCCTACAGGTCTGGCATGTCCTTAACAACATATTTATCCGGGTACGTGTGGACAGAGTTTTTTTTTTAAACGAGGTGGTGTGGATGCAAGTTTTTGGAGGGGTGGATATTCGTTTAAAAAAAAAGCCGGCTACGTGTGGACAGGGCCTTAGACCAGCAGGGGGAAAAAAATGTTGCAACCCTGGGGGTGTGGGTTGCAACAAGAAGGGAGACCAAACAGAGGAGTGGGGAATCAAACAAATGGATTTAATTGGCAGAAACTAAAAAAAAACACTAAAGTAATCTTAAAGGTAAAACAAAATGGCCAGGGAGGACTCTCTACCACACAGGAGAGACCTCAGCAAACAGGAACCAGCAGGCTTTATTGGCAGGCCCACACCCTGAGCTCAGGTGCCTCCAAGGCTGCCTAACGAGCTGCCTGCAACTGAAAAGAACACAATTGAACACAAACAAACAAATAAAGACCCAAAGACAGTGGTGTCGTCACAAAAAAATAAGACATTGATCCAAACATCTTTTGCACGTTCATTTTCTGTGTTTCATCCAACTGCATTACGGTTATTTTTAACACAGAAAAAGTGTTATTTTTACTTTGTTTTTGCTGACGTTTCGACTATCACTGTAGCCTTCTTCGTTTATTTGTGAGCAGCAGACGATGTCGTCCTCTGCTGCCCATGCTCCCCTCGCTGATGACACACCAACACAACCACATATAACAGTTAAAAAAAGACTAGTACACCTAAAAGACAAGATATCAGCAGGACAAAATTGTGGAGCCATGTACAAAACACAAACTGCAATAAAACACACGTTGGAGAAAATGGACACCAACTCAACACATGGACAATAGAACATAGAAAGGAGTGTGAGAAGGAAACAAACCGAAGACACACAAGAGCAGCAAAACAAGAAGCAGGAAGTACAACAAAGAAACCAGCCGTAGCAAACCACTGCACAAGGGCAAATCATATAATGGACTGGGACAGAACAAGGATCATAAACACAGAAAAACAAAGATGGATTAAGGAAGCCATAGAAATAAGGAAATGTGGACACAGAACCATGAACAGAGACGATGGGGTCTACACATTGGATCATGCATGGGACTATGTCGTCAGCAAGGAGAACACGGGCAGCAGAGGGCGACACCTTCTTCTGCTGCTCGCTGACGAACGAAGAAGGAAGTGACATCACCAACAGCAGCAAAGCTCTGAGGAAGGCTACAGTGATAGTCGAAACGTCAGAAAAAACAAGGTAAAAATAACACTTTTTCTGTGTTAAAAAAGAGCATTCGTCCAAAGATGTGGAGAAATGGCGTTTCTTAATGAAGAGTCAGAAAAAAAATCTGAAAACATGTTTCAGTTTTCAGAAAAAACATCTGAACCAGAAACAACAACAGCAGCAGGAACCCCGCTGGGAGGCGTGGCTGTTTCCTTCTGAACTTCCTGCTTTGTCTGCGGATTAAAAACGAGTTCTGAAACAAAACAGGAGAAAAGCAAAGAAAGGGATGCCACTAACAACAGTCTCGTGTCTGTGCTGTAGTAGAACCAGTGGCGGCAACGCTTGATGTTATCTAACAACAACAACAACAACAACAAAAAAGCCTGAAGTCTCACGTCTTTAGAAGAAAAAATAGCCTCACTTCCGTCTCAGGGGAACATGGTAGAATATGTGTGAGTAGTAAATCCTGTCTCTGGGCTCTAATGAACAAAGTACATATTATGACACACTTTGGAGTGAAGAAGCCTGGGTAATTGCTGGCGAAACAGAGAGATATATATCTTAAGATACATAAGAGCCTGAGATACTTGGAAAGACTAACATCTAGAAGATGTGTCTCTGAAGGTGTTTTTACTGTCGTCAGCAAGCTGTAAAAAGGGTTTTTACTCTGCAGAAGGTACATTTGCTTTCATTATTGGCCTTTTTAACAAATCTCCTGGTAGATGTCAGTTACGTTGTTATTTAGATTTTTTTATTTTCCCTGTTGCCCATGTGAGGCCAAACATGTAAAAACAACAAAATTAAAGAGTTACTAGAAAGAGGATTTCCTTTTGCAATAAGATCCTGTTCTTTGAGTATATAACAAACTAAAATTTGTTGAGGCTCACAATGGCCCAAGTGCCCCAACAAATAGCCAAAGGCAACCCTAGCATGAAGCCCTATGCACTCAGCAAGGACATGAATGTTAAAAAAGCTGTATGCTGATTGGCCGGCTTCCCCTCATGGCTCTATGATGCTCCCTATACATAGTATCTATGTGTTTGTGTGCTGAGGGGTGGCATGGCATACGAGTGTTGGGCTGGTTGACATCCACAGGAAGGTGCAGCAGTGTGAACGATGATCATAGTGAATGTCCGGCTGGTTGGGCCCCCTTGATTGGGGGTGGGAAGTGGCTTTATAAATACAATGAATGGATGAATGAATGTAGAGAGTTTTCAGATGAACGAGGAAGAGGAAAAGGACCTGGGCGCAAGCTTTTATTGATTATTTCTGATTACAATCTGTTTTTAATGCAGGCTGTACATGAAAATAGCCTCCTACACTAGCTCCTACATTAGCTTCAGATAGAAAATTTGGTGAAATTCAAGAATTTGAAAAGCCTCTACCCTGGGACGTAATTTTGGGGGGGGGACGGGTGGGACATGTCCCCCCACTTTTTCAAAAGGCAGTTTTGGTCCCCTGCACTTTTTTCCGTCCAAAAACAATATTACGCTCCATTAAATGGATTTGGTTGAGCACTAGGACCGAAACGGAAACCGGTTTACTATTAGACCCGCCCAAAAGCTAATCTATTGGCTCTGCTGATACTTGCTAACGTATTATTGGCTGTTGCTGCTGTCACTCAAGTTGTAAACAGTCAGAACGTGCTCACGTTGTTTTGCTAGTTTGGAGCCACTAGGGAACACCGGTACTGAGTCACATCGTCAACTAGACGCTGTGTAATATCAGAGCTCAGCTCAGCTTCCATTACATAACATTTGAATAAGTGTTCATTTGTGAGTCTTTGGTAGTTAGGCACAGCCAGGAGGCAGCATGTCAAGAAAACGAAAAGTGGATATAAGAGACTTCTTTCAAAGTCAAAACGTAAGTTGGAACATGTGACAGACCTGCATTAAGCTCAGACTCACCTCCTCCTTCACAAACATACTCAAAACTAACTTTTACAAACTCATCTCCTCCACATAACTGACTCCTCAGACACAATTTATTCGTATTATTATAATAATTATTTTTTTATTATTACTATTATCATCATAATTATTATTACTAGTAGTAGTAGTAGTAGTAGAAGTGTAACTTCAAAACTTTTATCATTTAACTTTATTGTAAACTTATCTATTGCAATGTATATGTTCACATTAAAAAGCTCTGAAAAATGAACAGTATCATCATCATCAACAGATTTTTTTAAGCTTAATGTCAAAGATGTACACTTTTCATTAGATTTATCTTATTTTTTCCATTTATTTTTTGTGTGTTGAAATGCAACAACTGTTTAAACACTTTTAAGGGAAAAAACATATTTAATATGTTTTTATACACTCAAATGTTAGGGTGATGATCATGTGTAAAACATTAGTTCAGCATGTCCTCTAACACAGCAAATGAACAAACGGCCAGATCTCAGGAGGGACCGTTTATGTATAAATAATTTTTATACTTTTGACTAGGCCTGGGAAAGTAACACATTTTGCTGGACGATATTTTGTCCAACAAAATGTTGATGATAAACGATATTGTCAACATTATCTAGACCAAAATAACCACTAATATAATGTTAATATATCATAATAATGCAAGTACACCCTTTAAAATGCAACAAATAAACCTTCATTTAACATTGAAATGTCCAGAACCAGAACTTCTAAATGAATAAAAATAACAAACAAAAATTGAATAAAAAAGGAATCTCACTCCCTGTTAGAAAATGTTGCACCAAAAACAATAAAAAAGACCCAAAACAATAAATACAATGGCCTATCCATTGTCAACAGCCAAAACTGCACTTCAATAATGATAATAAATAAAAATAATAATAGAGTTGTACATTTTTTAACTTTGATATATATATATATGTGTATATATATAGAGGATGGAAAAATTATTGAGATGGGCACGTGACGTGTCAAGGGGTCTTTACATAACACCCCCCCACCCCAAATCCGCACAAGCCTGCTGTGTCCCCCCCACTTCTGAAATCAAAATTTCGTCCCTGCCTCTACCTCTCATTATGAATTGGACTTACCAATAGTGACTCACGACGTAGAAGGCTGTTGTCGTTTTAGCGTCCAAAATCAGCAGAGAGCGTCTCTTTCAACAGAAGCTAACTGCTAGCAACTCAAACACATGGCTGTAGCGCCTCCAGGCTTGGTTTTTTTGGGGGGATCAAACATCCATCTCGTTGATCAAACAGAGTCAGTGGTAGAGTGTCGTTGCTTTTATCCAATCTGTTGTCCATATATCAGTAAATAAGACTACAAATCCTCTGTTTGAAGCACAGCTCGGATGTTGCAGATTGTTCCTGCTGGGCCAGGGCGTTGTGAGCTTTTTTGTACCATGAATCATGCCGGCAAAGCATTCATTCCTGCTAGAGACCTATGCAGATGTATTGATTAAATGAGTAATACACACCTTTAAAGGAATCCATTTCAAACACATACAAGTGCAGTGTGAATATTTGTCAGCTTTCTGTGTGTGTGTGTGTGTGTGTGTGTGTGTGTGTGTGTGTGTGTGTGTGTGTGTGTGTGTGTGTGTGTGTGTGTGTGTGTGTGTGTGTGTGTGATAGACTACTTTCCCTCTCTGTCCAGAAATGAGAAGAAACAGAGATTTATCTTTATTATGTCTTTTTTCTCAGCCAGATGCCTTTTTTGAGTCAATATCTGCTGCTTAACATTATTGCTTCATGGTAACCTTTGCATGCAGCCTGCAGTGGCGAGCTTCTGAGGGTGGCACAAATGCAGACAAATGATTTGACAGCTGGATCCAAATGGAGAGAATTTTTGATGGGTGGTGATTATGTGGAGCTTGAGGGATGACGGCAGGCCCCCAGGCGGTCACCAAACACCTCTTCACTTAGTGTTTTGTCATAAGAAGACATTACTATGGAGACGTTACTGGTTGGTGATCTGTTTGAAGCCATAATTTACTATTTTTAACCCATATTCTGATTTATTTTAATATAATTTCACTACTCTCTCAATGGGTTGTGCTGCAAAGCAGAAATTTGAAGAGGATGTGCTTCTTTGAACGTTAAAGGTCATAAAACTGTTTAGGTAATAAATGTAGGACACAGTCGAATAAAGGAAATAATTAAGATAAATAGCAGCTATGTGTAAATGAGGTTTTAAGGAGTAAGAAATGTAATAACACTGCAAGACACAGGACAAGTCTCTACCTGAATATTTTATCTTTAATCAGGAGAATAATTGAGCATCTGAGAGAATACTAAACATTTTATTCTCTGGTGAGCATGAACGTAACCAGAAAACTAGATTCTTAACTAAACACAGTTTTCTTTGTTGTATTTTCTTATATTTTTTTTATTCATTAAGCGTTTTTAGCCTCCTGGTGTTTTTGTTAATCCACTGAAGTGGATGTGTGCTAATTGCTTTTGTCTGATTGAAGTCCACGAAATGTCACGTTTGAAGACTAGAAGACAAAATTAGGTCTCATCTTAAATTAAATCTGTGCATGGCGCTGATAGATGCCACTTAAAGTGAAACATGTCATTATATTTTTATTTATTCACATGAAGAGAGCATGTGTATCCGCTGGTGAACTGCTCGGAGGTGGTGAGAGGATAAAGGGTGGAGAAGGGAGGCTTTTTCTTGTTTGCTTATTTTCCATTCGTGTTTTCCAGTTTCCTTCTTCCTTTTATATTTCACAAAACTTTAATACTTTCTGAAGCAAGACATTTGGATCCAACAGACAAAAACCCCGAAGCTGGTTTCATTTCTCAGAACATTTTGTCCTTAAGTTCAAATCCTTTTGGCACTTTCTCTCTCACACTTCCTCCGTCTGAGTCTTCTCTTGTTCAAAGCTTACCTTGATGCAATTTTGACGTTCAGATTGATAACAAAAGGACTCATTTGGTCAGGTGCTCGCAGCAGAAGGGGGCAGATGTCAGTGATCATCCATCACTACTCTCTGAATTGATTGATCATGTCTGCAGAGAGGAGAGAACTTTCTGCAGAGCAGAGGCTGGAGGAGGAGGGAGGCAAATGAGGTCAAAGACTGGGAGTGATGACTGCACCTTTAGACAGAGAGAAGAAGCCTCGGTTCCTCTAAAACTGAGCTCTAAAAGCTAAAGTCACAAGTTCAACACACGTGTTATTTCTGCCTCCTTCTGGGCGTGTGGGAGGCGGAGAAAAGTCTGCTGGCTTTCCTCTGGGACAACTGCTGTCTTTTAAATAATTTAGTGTGTCCACAGTTAGCTCAAAGCACCGAAGGCCAGAGGCACGATGAAGAAAACCTGATGACACTGTCTCATCCAGCTGCATAAAACCCACTGACCTCAGATCTGTCATTACAGTCCTGAAATGAGAAACACGAGTTAGTGTAGAGCTTTTGGGCATTTCTCTCCAAGGATCTAACTAACTACAGAAACATTTAACTGAGGCTAATAATGATCTTGTACGATGAGATGACTAATGCAGGAGTCCTACAGCAGCCAGAAACAAGAAAATCATGGAGATTTTATTCTAAAAGGTAACTTTTCATTCACAATTAATATATTTTAAATACTCTTGTATTAATAACTTTACACACAGGTAGTTTTGCTCAGGATTAATTGAAAGCAGCTGTGCTGCTTTGATGCCTTTTTCTTTGCTGGAAATAAAGATTGAAGATAATAAATCCAAAAGTGTGTAGAAATAGTAAAAATAGAGAAAGAAATTCAGGAAATGAAGCACGAAATACCACAAGCATGGAAATCAGTCGCATGGAGTAAAAAGGTAAAGAAAGAGCTTTATTCCTCTGTTGTGGCCAAAGATAGTCACACATACTGGTGAGGGCTGTGCTGCAAAACTGCAATTCATTAATTTTGTATGAATACTGAAGAATAGAAAGTCTCTAAACAATAAACAAAAGCTTAGAAACCGTGAATCGTCATTTTGTACAAGCCAGATTAAGTGTTGCCATGGGAGCAGTTTAAAGATGCTGAGGCAAGTTTCATCACATTCAGGCAGAACAACAGTTTCCCAGATGACTTCCTGGAGTTGAGTGGTAAAACATCTCATTTTATTAAAGATATGAACATTTTTGTAAAGAAGATGACTGAATTAGATGGAAGTTTTAAGTTATAAATAATTAAGAACAAGGCAATGAAGGTGCTAACTGTTTGAAATGAAGGGACATCTTGTCACACATTAAACACAGAAAAACCTGATATTTTTTTTTGCCCCACTGTGGCAGATCATGATGGGATTTAGAGATATTAGTGAGTCTTCTAGAGGATTTGCCACTTTTAAAGCAGCTAAACTGGTTTTAAACTCTTATTGTGTCACAAAAATGTTGTGTATTATTTTATGTGACATCATAAGCATGGCATAATTAAGGCTCCTTGGTGGCAAGGCTCCGGGGGTGAATGAGATCAGCTCAGATTTCCTAAAGCTCTGGATGTTGTGGGGCTCTGATGGTTAACTCGACTATATTGCGTGGACATCAGGGGCAGTTTCACTGGTTTGGCAAACCGGGGTGGTGTTCCTCCCATTTAAAACGAGGGACTGCAGAATGTGCTCCGACTACAGGGGATCACACTTCTGTTGAACCTCAGATTCAGGAGGAGCAATAAGGTTTTTTCCTGGACCGTGGAATGCTGGACCAGCTCTATATCCTTAGGAGGGTCCTGGAGGGCGCGTAGCCGTGAAAGCTGTGGATTTGGAGAAGGTGTTCACCCATGCCCTTTGGGGAGCCCCCTTTGGGGAGTACTCTGGGAGTATGGAGTACCAGCCCCCTGTTAGGTCCCTGTATGGCCGGTGTCAGAGTCATACTAGTTTCCGGTGAGAGTGTTACGCACCCCAAGGGTTTGTAATTTGTGTGGGGAATATTAACTGCTTCCTTTCTAGCTTGCTCACTCCACAAACCCCCTTACCATCCTCTGAGGACCTGAACGGATATCAAACGTCGTTTTCCCTTCCTGTTTGGCCTGTCTTCGTTGCCAAGCAACGGACCAATCACTTCCGGAAGGAATGCCGCTGCTCCTATCTCCAATGCAGTAGCAGTCTCTCCTCCTCGCTGGTTTTGTGGTATCTCTATTAGAATATTGAACTTGACAATGGTCTCGAGTTGGAAAAGGCCTTCTCCAGGTCAGGGATGAGGTTTTGTTTTAAGCGGATCAAGTATCCTGGGGTCTTTTTCACGAGTGAGGGAAAGATGGGGTTGGATACCGCAGGTGCATTGGTGCTGCGTTGTACCAGTCTATTGTGGTGAAGAGAGAGCTAAACCAGAAGGCAAAGCTCTCAATTTACCAGTTCTACGTTCCTACCCTCAACTATGGTCACAAGCTTTAGTGACTGAAAGAATGAGATCACGGATACAAGCGGCTGAAATGAGTTTTCTGCGCAGGGTGTCTGGGCTCTCCCTCACTGATAGGGTGAGAAGCTTGGTTGTCTGGGAGGGGCTCAGAGTAGATCTGCTGCTACTTCACATGGAAAGGAACAAGGGGAGGTGGCTTGGATGGTTAGGATGCCTCCTAGACCCCTCCCTAGTGAGGTTTTTCAGGCATGTCCAACTGGGAGGGGACCCAAGGGAAGACCCAGGACACACTGGAGAGACTATATTTCTCAGCTGGCCAGGGAACGCCTTGGGATTCCCCCGAAGGAGCTGACCCAAGTGGCTGGGGAGAGGGAATTCTGGGGCTCTCTGCTTAAGCTGCTGCCCCCGTGACCCAACCACGAAAAAGTGGAAGAAAATGGATGTTTTTTTTTTACTCAAATGCTTCTTAAAATGCAGCATAATTCTGAGCAATAAGCAATAATTTCTAAGTCATGTGTTCATATCATGAATTTATCAAGATTTCAGTTAAAAATGTAACGAAACGTTGGATCAGAGTATAGTTCAAAGGATTTCATGCTTGAGGAATCAGCTCCTCCTCCATTTTTTACTCCTTAATGCATAAGAAAATCTATCACATTTTTCCAACATACAACCTTCAACCTTCATAAATGAGTCTCCAACTAACCTCACCTCTCAGCGACCTGCACCCTCCCACTCTATAATCCCACAACAATGCAGAAAATCACATTAATGCACCCAGAAGCTGGAGGTATGGAGCAAAATGACAGCTGAGGCCAAACGGGCTCAGGCATCATTTACATACTAATGGTGTTGGTGGGGGTCAAAGCATGTGGAGGGGGTGGGTTCAGCTGTGTTTCTTGTCGTGGAGAAGCTTTTTTGGAGGTGGAACGTGCAGAAACCCCCCGCAGTGAGGGAAACCATCTGCTGGTTCCTCATCTGGTCAAGCCAGGGAGTCCGTTTGCTCGCCGATTTCTCAGACGTGTCGATTGGACGCTTCTCCTCCTCCTACTCATGCCCTCAGACACACACACACGCGCATGCACACACACACACACACACACACACACACACACACACACACACACGCACACACACACACACACACACACACACAAAGAAAGCCTAACAAGCCTGTTTTAAATTTTAAATTTGGCTGCTCGTTGTCTCTGCTGCTTGTGTCCTTCACCTCGTTTTGACCAACATATTTTTTTCATTTGTTGTAGAATCTGCTTGTAGAAATATTTCACTAAAACATCTGGATATGCATCATGCTAACAGATTATGCTTGAGTCTTTGTTAACATGCTGAGTGAAGGATTTAAGTCTAGGATGTGAGCAACCTTTGTTTCTCTTCCACACAGTTCTGTGTGGTGTAGAAGTAATGTCTCCTATTTAGATGCAATTCCAGGCTTGGCGTGGGTGCACTGCAACTGCCTTCCAGAGAGAAAGATAAGAAGAAAAAAAGCTCAAGTATAGCCTCAAAGAGCCACGACAGCAGCAGACCTGTAATAACACCGATCACCTGAGAAACAACAATTATTGTACGTGCCTGGCCTGGAAGACCGAGCTCGCTAGCAATTTACTAATTCTGATCAAAGAAAATAAAAACAGGCAGCAGAAAGCTTAAAGGTTCTTCTGGTGCTTTAGCCCTGTTTCCACTATAGGAGGTCAGAATATGCCATCATTTGTCAGTTGTAACAGATCGTGGGGTGAAATTGGATGCAGTTCTCAAATTGGATGGGTAAATAAAAACTGTTGTTCGTTGTTCATTGTATGCCGGAGTGACTCAGTCTTCTGTTGCGAGGCTGCAAAACGCTCAGAATTCAGCAGCAAGTTTTTTAATGGGGACAAAGAAATGGGAACACATCACACTCGTTCTGGCAGCCTGGCTGGGCTGGTGCCTAGCTCCAGTGGTCAATGGGCAATCAGGCGGGGTACACCCTGGACAGACAGCCAGTCCATCGCAGGGCAACACAGAGACACACAGGAAAATCAATCACACACACACCTAAGGAAAATTTAGACAGCCCAATTAACCTAACAGTCTTGTTTTTGGACTGTGGGAGGAAGCCAGAGTACCCGGAGAGAACCCACGCATGCACAGGGAGAACATGCAAACTCCATGCAGAAAGATCCCAGGCTGGGAAGCGAACCCAGGACCTTCTTACTACAAGGCATCAGCTCTAACCACTGCGCCACTGCGCAGCCTCCAGGAGCACTTCTTCCTTCAACAATGGATTCAGAAAGCTCATCCTCAGGCATCATGATGGCTAAAATCTTATAATGCAGTAATTCCCCTGAGTCCAATTTTGTTTTTGTTTATTTCTAAGCTTTCCAGACTTTTTAACCCTCTTTCTTTTCAAAACATATCTGCTTGAAGCTACTTGAGTCCAAAGCCGGCCTAGTTCTCTTCCACTATATCAAGGAACCAAAGTAATAAAATAGAGAACAAGGCTTTTTTTTTATTTCATTTATTTATTTTTTGAGTGGCAGATTTATAAAATGCATTTGCATAAAAGAGGTGCATCTGTTCAAAGGGCTGCAGTAGAGTCAGTCGTGTGAATGTGAATCCTGAGAATAATCAGGCCTGAACCAGAGCAGACAGAGAGGAATTATAAGGTTTATGACGTTACATCCTCACATTAATGTCACTTCTGTAATCCACCCTTTATCAGGCAGGCCTGAATCCACATCGTTTAAAAGGTTTTTGAGTGTCGTCAAAGTTTCGGCGATTGCAAACCTCCAACAGGCCACGTGTTTTAGAACAATGCTACATTTATTTAGTTTATGGTTAATATTATTATGACAAAACTGTTCATATCTTAAAAAGGAAACTTGAGTAATTCTGTTATTTCAAAATAACTTACATCCTCTGCTGTGCAGCTTTGAATCTTCTATCTGCTTCTGATTGCAATAAAGTACCTCTTGTTCCTGTTTAAACTTAAAAGATTCATGGGGGAAAGATTTAAACCTCTCAAAATGACTCCAGTGCAGCTTCCTCAACTCCCCGATTCTTTGAATTCTGACATTCCCTCAGTGCACAAGCAAAGGTTGCTTTAGTGAGAAACAGACAAATGCCAAACCTTTTATTTTGTGCAAATTTAACTTTATGAATGACATCATTGCTTTCAGTGACCGCAGGGTTTACAAAATTAAAGGAAATGTCTTAAATGAGACATATTGTGACTTTTTTCATAATTAACAATAGTTCTATGGTTAATACAAAACATTTTTATGAAGCTCATTTGCGCAAAATGGCTCTCACATTTAAACTGTTTTATTTTTAACAGTTTCAGCACCTTCCAGGATGAAACCTGGTTTTTACTTCTCCATCAGCTCGGTGATGGAAAGACTCAACACCATGTCTCTGGTCAGGTTGATCAGAAAGCGAATTTCCTTAATGGTGCAGTATGTAGGAATATAGTGAGGATTTTACAGTGAGAAAACCCCTAAAGAGTCTAATATTTCAGTCATTCTGGACGGAAGGTTAAACTGAAACATATATCATATCCAGCTGGCTGTGGGGATTGTTTTCTCCTTTCAAAACAAAGGGAGGAGGGATATAACTACTGTTTACCATCAGTGAGTGTGGTGTTGCCGTGTCTCCTGAGAGCTAATACTGCAGCGCCGACCACTGTAATTTGACGATGGCTGGCAAAAATCTCCAGAGTTGTTTAAAGTGGTTGCAGTAACCAAAGTTTACCACAGAACGCCATTTTTACTTCATTTCTACATAATGCACCTTTAAACTATTCAACACTTCCGACATAAGAAAGTTAGTGTCAAAGGTATCTTGGACACTACATGGAACAGATCGGAAAACAATGATGTCAGAACACCCCCAGAAAAGCTCTACGCCCTCTACTGCATTGCTTTGAAATGGCTCTGTCGAAGTGTATGAACGGCTCCGCACTTGACCTGACAGCGAAGTAAATCAGGCTTGAGGTGTTTCAGGGCTCTGTCACTTTAAAGAGCAAGTCCACTGAGAAGCAGTTTTTTACCTGCTGTTTTTGAAATGTGACATGCAGGCTAAATGTGTAAATAGTCTTCTACCTCTGATTCCTGCATCAGTGACTGATAGAAAATAGACGAGGAAATGCTTGGGTCATAAAAGCCAGTCAGTTGCACGCGACATACTCACCCATCTTGGCCCATGACCGGGAAGGGTTGTGTTGATTTAGCATCCAGGAGAGAACAAAGTGCATCTCGGCTAATAGAAGCTAACCGTTAGCATTAGCAACTTCACAAGAACTCCTTCAGGCTCTTGTTACTTGTGGAAATAAAACATCAACATTGCTAGTCGAATGGAGTCAGTGGTAGAGTCGTGTTGCTGTAGGCCAGTCATAGACGAGATTTCCAAACATCAGGGAATCAGAATCAAAATCCCGCCTCTTCTCTGGCACTTCTAATTTTTTAAAATCAAAAGAGCAAGAGGTTTGCCCCCTCAGAGATCGCCTCACAAGGCATTAATTTATATTGGAAACCACTGCAAATGTGTTGAAAAAATGAGTGAACTTGGTCTTTTAGAAAGCAAGCTGGGGCTGCACGCCCACCCATCCACAGCTCAGGCTGCTATAAGCTGAGAAGCTTCTCTATTAGTGGCAGCTTGTAACTTCTCGTCTTCTGTAGTTTTTGGCTCACTAACGTTGCTCAGTTTGTTTCTTTTTTATCTCTTATCTTAGTGCTTTTACTTGTTTTATGGTTAGTTATCTTTTAATGTAATTTTATGCCTTACTTTTGTTTGTGTTATTTGCTTTTAGCTTTATATTTTACTCCTTTGCTGTCTTTGTGTGAGTCTTTGGCTTTCCTGTACGGCACTTTGGTTAGTTGCCATGCTATTTTAAAATGTGCTTTATAAATAAACTGGTATGGTATGGTATAGAGCCACTGCTTCACCAGCCCGGAGAGGTGAGAGGTGCTCCTCTCCATAGTTCCCCATTTGTGACATCATAAATGAGGACTTTTTGTTAAGGCTTATTTTAGGCTCATAATTACTAAAACCAAACGTTGACAGAAAATGTTAAACCGGAGCCATGCAGCTTTATTGAGAAGCTGCTCTATAAAGCATGACCTGCCAATGAGTTATTTAAAAAATGCACTTTGTCTGCCTCATTTTTAAACGCTACTGTGGTCTTAAGAGGCCATGGGTTTATCACTTTCCTTGGAGAAAAAATAAACTAATCATAGGGAACCTCAGCGTCCCAGACCAGTATTAAGCTTAGCTAATCACTGAGCTCTATCGGTTTGGGGGGCAGGATGATAGAACAGAGCGGAACAAGATGGCGGCGGCTTGTTTAAAATGGCTTTGGCATCATCATTGGACCATTTAGACTTGGGCAAGAGCAGACAGAGGTAAGTCCTCTACAGTAGCTCCTCATTAGTCGTGGGAGTTGTATTCTAAAACAGAAAAAATGCAAATGACTAAATCTGCTAAGTAGTCAGCTTTATAGTTTTACAATTATTATAGATGTTTGCAGCGTGCGGAGCTACTATTGAGGTCACTCACACAAAAACACACCAGAACGTCAGTTTTTCTCCGTCGCTCTCGCTGCCTCGGCCCAAGTCTCTTGTCGTTATGTTGTAGAGACTCGCGTCTCCTTCTGCGCAGAAGCGCTAATTGCTAATGCGCTCCAGCCGTGGCACATCGGGCTCCCGCCGACACAGCTGCTCTCCTCTCCTCCGCAGACGTGCTCGTTCCAGAGCACCGCCACAATGTTTTAAGGCTGTAAAACCCCTCACTACACTTTTCTCCGACAGGTAATAACATTTTCACACTTTTTTCACTTGTTTAAACCCTCCCAAAGTTAAAAACTTTATACATTTGGATGCTGAGCAATATGCTGTTAAAAAAAGCATGCAAAATTGCACAAACATTATCTGCAAAACTGCAAGGCTGCAAAAGGTAAATTGCATTGTAGTGACGGACCACTGTATTTAGAAAAAGGATGTATTTGCGTCTTCTTTGAGTGACTGTGATTACATCACGTTGTTTGTTGTCCAATAACATGCAGAAACAGTTTGTAAATCAATCGTAGATCCTGCCCCAGGACTGAGCTCTCTCTATGGGCCATGACTGTATATTCACTTACACAGGGTGGCTGGCCAGGCTAATTAAAATGTATTATTTGAAAATTACAAACAGTTATCTGTTTTCGTAAATGGACTCTTTAAACAGAACCAATTTGTTTAAACCAAGAGCAAACTAAATAAAAGCTGCTGCAGCCTCTTAAACAGGTGAGTACCATCAGGTTTTATAACTTCAATCCTCCTGAGTATTTGGATTATGCCCAATTTAGAGGGATGAAAACAAAAGAAAGGCTTGAAATCACAAACAGCATGATGCCAACATGGAGATGAAGCAAAGCGGAGCTAACAACACATCCCTATGTTGTGTGTCCATTTTACGTGTGTGAAGAGTCCTTGAACAAGGACACTTGATTTGGCGTGTCGTCCTGCGTATGTGCAAGCTGACAATTGAACGACATTTCTAGAAGGAATTAGCGGTACTGTGATCTCTTCACCAAACAAATCTAAAGCTTTAAAAAAAAAAGAGAAAAATCTGGTTTCCTGACATCACATGGCCAAGTCTGCACGGAGACTTTACATGTTCTTGCATCATCACACTTTTTTAATTGAGCTTCGTCTGCCTCTTCCTGTCCTCCGTTTTGTATCTTCCTGCAGTCCCAGAACTCTTCTCCTCTTCATCATGGTGAAGGATGCTGCATAGACACACTCACGTGAACTGATTAGGATTTCATTCCTGTTTTAGTTTCAGCTCTGCTCTGGCAAAAGAATCGATAGAGACAATGGAAAGCTGAAAAGAGAAGTTCGGGGAAATCAATCTCAGCTCACAGTCAAGGTGAGAAATGCACTTGCTTGGGTGCTCATAAAACCAGCTTCCACGACGAAGACCATCCTATAAGAAGGGGAGGGGTGGGTTATGACACCTGCATCAGTGAGGGGAAAAGCTGGGGAGGCTCAACTCTGATCAATATTTCATGTCTAACATAAAGCTGTTGCACAGGTCATCTCGTTTTTGTGAAATAAGTCTCTCTGCAAGCCGAGGGAAGTCAGTAGGTTTCAAAAAGAATACGAGCAGACAAATAATAAAAAAAACTGAAAAAAAGGATTCTGTGTCCCTCACGTTGGTTCTGTTTTTATTGTTTTGGTAAATGTAAACACGACAGGAAACAAAAAACTCAGTTTTGTCAGATTTATTCATATGAAAATAATATAACAATAATAAGAACATAATTTTAAACTGCATTAATCTTTTCAATATCATATCAAGGGCTGTCCCTGCGTAAAAAATAAAAACATCATATTGAAACAGCTGTTTTGAGATTATTTGACGTTTTTGGAAGTAGAATTCAGTCAGAACAAAGGCAGTCATGCAAAATGACTTTGTTTCATGTTACTTGTGGAACCGCAGCAACACTTAAGAGAATTTTGGTGACAATTTGCAGAAATTCTTTGGGGAAAAGAAACCGAAACATAAATTCAGCCCTGATTCATTTGCGTAATAAAGGGGCTGGGAATCTAGATATTATACCAGTTACATCACTACACAACGTCCCATCTCTCACCATCCAATCTATTTAAAAAGGTGCAATAAGTGATCTTTTCTGTGTTATTAATTGTGACACACTAGTCTAACCTGCTAATCATCATAAAATGATGCTTGCACTTCTAATATCCCCCCTGAATAGTGAATAACAAAGCATGGGTGGTATACTATAGGAAAACATGAATGAATTAGATCCAATCCCTCTACGTTTTCTATATTTTGGATGATAAGGTCTGTTATTCTTAGCTGCTTGATGCATCATGTAACCCTGAACAGCTCTGCAGCTCAGCCGACCTGCGGAAAGTCGGTCAGAGGAACAACGTTACGTTTTTACGAAGAGTTGGTCCGAAGTGGCAGGTACAGTTAAGGAATGTGCTTGCGTGTAACCTTTTGATTGTCAAACACTGAAACCTACCTGCCGTCTGTGATGGTGTCAGTAAGGTGCAGACAAGCGCCGTTTTTCTATTCTGTGAGGAAAGCAGGAGCGTCCCAGCTGCTCGGAGGACGAGCCACTAACGGGTTAAAAGACTGACGTGCTCGAGGCCCACGAGAGGTGGCTGGCCTTGCAGTCATTACGCTGAAGTGATGTGTGTGGGTGGAGTCGGGATCGTGTGCTTTTCTGCCACTTGAATGCTGAATTAGACTAAAGTCTGACAAGCTGTGCATCATCATCATCATCATCACACAAACACACCATCTTTATTCATACATAAACTAACTTTAGCAATATTCCTACTGAATATTCTCTATCATGTATTCATACCTTCCTTTGAAGAGCCCTATACTCTACTCTTTTGACTCTTTTTCCACAAATAAAGGAGGTCCTTTTTTCATGTCCACTGTGCATTTACTCAATATTCCTGTGCTTTCTCCTTGATTCCAGTTTCAGAAATTATTTCCATGCAGGGAAATTGGACAGAGAGGATGTGTGAAACTGTGGGCGTACGATCCTCGGCAACCTGCAGGAAAGCAAATTCAGGCTGAATCAAACCCCGCAGAAGCAGTGGGTTGTTGTTTTTTTTACTCCCGGTGGGTCCATGTAAAGTAAATCCTGGTGGATTACTCTCGGTTATACGACTCAACTCTGTGGATCTTCCTCGCAGCGGGAGTCCACGTTGGCTACACAGTTGTTTCGATCTTTTCAATGATCTCTATGGTAGATTTGGACGGGGAGAGAAGAGAACAGTCATCCTGATCCCAGAGGCTTCCTGGGCTCGAGTTTTCATCTGTGCTCAGCTCATCATCCTCGCTTCCCTCCTCACAGGACTCCAGATAGTGCAGACCCAGCGCGTTGATGCCAGAGTCCTCCGAACTGGATGGGGAAGAGCAGTGATCCATTTTGGGGGCTTTTAACTTTTCAACAGCGGAGAGGTGCTTCTGTTCACTGTGGACCTGTTGGACTGGCGGCACAGGAGCCGGTGTGGGTTGCTGAGGCTCAACTGGCTGCTGTGGTGGACTGGGAATAGGAGGTATTTGAGGCGTAGCTGGAGCAGGTGGTTGAGGAGTAGGAGGTCGAGGCGGTTCTGGTAAGGGAGGCGGGGGTCGCTGCACGTAGCACATCTTCCCATTGATCCTTTTGACAATGTAGTCGTCCACAAACAGGTCAGCGATGACGCAGTATTTGGGCGACTCTAGATGCGGTGGAGACTGGAAGCTGGGCGCCAGTTTCAGGAAACGCTCAGCCAGAGAGATGGATAGGTCGATGGTGTTGCTGCACTCGGAACCGACGGGCGGCACGGCGGTGCTCGGCAGCTGGCACACGTTGGTCATTGGCTGGTAAACATATTTGCCTAAAAGTAAAGAAAAAGAAGAAAATTTTTGAGTCAATCCTTCATTTTGCGTCAAACAAGACAAACTTTCCTCAAAACCTTTTTATCAGTCACTCTCCAGATTTTCAGAATGTCTTTAAAAGTTTTTCTCTTGACTTTTGAAGCCTATTTTTCCCTTTCATTGTCAGCCTAGTCCTTGTACGTGGCCATTTTCAAATGTTTTATGTTTGTTAAAGTGGACCTATTTCTTATTTCAACACATCTGCAGTGTTCTCTAGTATAAGTGAATGCCTGGTGCTCCTGTGTCAGGAAGTATGAGTTGAGGTAGCAGAAGATGGCAGCATTTTGAGTCTTGCTCATTAATATTCATGATGTGCAAAAATCTCTCCTCTAATTGTCTAACTTTAACGTGACTCTACCACTGACTGTGTTTTCTTTGCAACATTGATGGTTTACCTCCACAAATGACACAAGCCTGGAGGCGTTCTGCCATGTTGTGTAGTTGCTAACGTTAACGGTTAGCTTCTACTACCCAAGACGTTCTCTGCTGTTTCCTGGACGCTCAAGCTTAGATGCTGTTGATTTAATCGGCATCCTAATCAATCACGAGCTTGCATACTCCGTCTCGACGGATGTTTAGAAAAGTGGGCTTGACTCCGTCCATCCTTGCGAGCCTGTGTGTCTCCGCACTGACACAAAAGCATAAACTAGGCTTAAACCAACAACAGCTTTCCCTGTTGCGAGCCAAGATGGGTGAATCCATGAATGTAAAGTGACAGTGTGATTCAGAAGCTAATCATGCAGGAAATAGGAGCAGAAGATGATGGTAGAAGATTATTTTTTTTACGTTCAGCCTGTATGTTAAACTCAGAGCGCCTGATCATTTTCAAAAATGAGTGAAAAATGGTTTCTCGGTGAACCTGATCTTTAAACTTTATATTTTCAGAAAAATACCCAGGTTGGGTTTTTTTTTCAAATCTCTTTAAAAACTGCCTGAAGCCCGAATGCATGCTAAGGCTTCCACTGAGAACAAAAACACAAAGTTAGAAACAAACAGAGAGGGAATCTGGCAGCTAATGGGCCAAATATTTTCCACGGGAGTTGCAGGGAAAACAAAAACCAACCCAGGGTTAAAAAGAGAGTATATCTGAGCAGCTCTGTGGCTTAGAGGTTAGTGCTGTCACATCACATCAAGAGAGCCCAGAAACAAGCAGAGCTTACACAGGCTTCCTCCGGGAGCTCTGGTTTCTCCCAACATCAAAAACATGCTCAGTTCACTCTGCAGCCTGTGACAAAGTGCCCTTGACCAAAGACAGCACCTCGGCGCTGGAGATCGTCCCCGACTGCTGAACTGTAGCTACTAATATGTGGGATAAAAGCACAGTGAAATTTCCCCACTAGCTTCAAAAGGCAAAGTGAAAATAACAAGTTA
>NC_091754.1:18305101-18484204 GCF_043380555.1 Nothobranchius furzeri
GGAGGCGGCTTGCTTCATTTCTGTCTGAAACCGTTTTCGACGGCTCGTTTTACTCACAGCCATACGGGATTGTTTTATGCACCAACAATTAAATGTCTTAATTTTAATGCTGACGTGAATTTAAATGTGACTTTGTAATTCTTAAGACACACACACGCCCCCCAGACGCACACTTGTGACTCACTAAGATGTCACGCCCATTAGCGAGGAAGCTGGCAGGAACCGGCATGTCTATCTGTAGCCTGGAGCCTCGGTTCTTTTCCACACGACTCAGACTCATAAATGAACCTCGTGACGACGATGTAAAAATAAACAGTTTAGTGCTGGATCAGTGTTTCGTCTTCCGCCTTTTTTTTTTAAACTGCAGAACCAACACTGCATGTAGATGTCTATTGTTCACTCTCTTTGTGAGGGCTGCTGCTGAACTAAAGCAATTAACAAAGCCAATTTACATGGCTGTAGATAAGGTAGAGTTTGTTTGGGGTACTAATGTTGGTCAAATCTGAATCCAAAGCCAAAATGTCCTGCTGTTTCCAGTATCGGAACTTTTGGGCAAAAGGAAGACTTTCCTGGGATATTTCAGCAACTAAACAAGTACCTGCCTTAGGATTTGAACTGGGAAAAGGTCTGGTTCAGCTGCCCGGTGGTACTTGTGCTGATTGGTTGTAAGTCCGTTGGAAAAGGTGTCGACAGAAGTCACCAAACAACCACAGTTTGTAAAATCGGTTAAATTGTTTTTGCATCCTTTTGTGCTGCCATGTAGGTCTTTACAGCCTCTATAAACACTCCAGACTTTAAAAAATCCATCCATTTGTTTTCTGTCAGTGTTTGGTTTTAGGAATTTTTTGGCCTAAAACAAGCAATTAAAAAAAATCCCCATTTGTGACATCACAAATAGGAAAAGTACAATAGAACCACCCTTCACACGCTGGAGGAGCAGTGGCCCTGCTCTGAGCTGCTCTCAGATATCAGAGCTTCTCAGCTTATAGCAGCCAGAGCGGGGGGGGTGGGGGGCGTGGCCAACTCCAGCTTTTTTTCTTGACAGAGCCGTGACAGGTCTCATTCTGGAAGGTACTGAAATTTTCAAAAACTGCTGACCTTGCTTAATGTGGGAGGGATGTAGTCCAAATATCATCATAAACATGTTCATAGTACTATTATAACCAGAAGAAAAAGTTGTATTATGTCCCTTTTTAAGAAAAGCTATGACCAGAAGTCTTCTTTCATTTAGGTCTGCATTATGGTAAGCCTTAAAGTCTTAGTGAAACACCACTTTCTAATGCGTCTGGTTAAGGGGCGACGTTAAAATCGCAGTTTCTAAACTCGCAACGCAACAAATTCTGTGGAAATCCCTTAAATTCACACTGCTTTGTGATCTCTGTAAAAAACCACATTTATTCTGCTCATCGGTCACCGCTTTAGCATGTCACACAGCTGCTCTCTTGCATTTCCGCTGAGCGGCGGACAATAATGCGTACTTTCTCAGAATTAATGTCTGTTAAACTCCGGCAGTAGTCGTGGACGCCCTTTGGTGCTTATCAGTGATGTCACTCACGGTCGCAATATGCTAACGTCTTAGCAGAGTCCTTTAGGGATAGATTTTGAAAGGACCAAACCGTCTGATTTTCCCCTTTGCCTTTTACCTGAAAAGTCCCAGAACGTGTTTACTGGAAATGCACACTCCTGCTTACTTAATGCTTCATTCCCGAAAGCATAACCTAAATTTATTTTTTATCTTAATAGAAGCAACACACTGCCAAGCCGGAGAACGCTAAAGAACTCCAGACTGATCTGCAAGAAGGATGACGTTCACGTCTGCATCATGTGCCTACGTGCCATCATGAACTACCAGGTGAGCGCTCTGTACTCTGCAGGGGGCATCAACTCGACAGTGACCTTTTTGCGACAAAGCACAACCATCTATCTGAAGCCAAATTCAATTTTCTCCACTGCTGGCTCACCGTGGTTTATTTATTATGTGGGAGAATTCAGAACGACCTCTTCTTTTCTGCTAATTACCATATTTGTCTCCCATTACTCCCCCAGTATGGCTTCAACATGGTCATGTCACACCCTCACGCTGTGAATGAAATTGCACTAAGTCTCAACAATAAAAACCCGAGGTAAGCTCAAGCCTCTGATCACTTTTGTGTTAAAAGTAAAAAAAAATACAGTCTGAGTGCGTCTGAAGTCTGATGCTGAGACTAGGTCGCTCAGACGGGACGGCTAAAAGCACCGCCGGCTCACTCTGTCACAACAAGACCGGCTGCTACCAGAACCACTCTGGTGTGTGTGTGTGTGTGTGTTTCACACACACATGCCCAAAGGTTAAAGGGTGTCCTGAAAAGTGGATGTGGAACCACTTTACATGACCTGTCACATTTCATTTCATCTGGGCTGAAAAATGTTGAGTCGATGAAGTGGAACATACACACACACACACACACACACACACACACACACACACACACACACACACACGTATTATTAATACAGGGTTCCATTTTGCACATAAGTTCATCTTTTATTTGAATTTTTTAAAGCATACTTATAAATCTGTAATAGATGGTGTAATTACCGTTCTGCATCGATTTTTCAGTGGTGACGTGACATTAAATCACTTTTCCGTCTCCTTGCTGAGCTCTGTGTTTAAGTATAGGTTTTCAGCAGCGCTGCTACTTGTCGTTTCCTAACCATTCCTGCTCTTACTTTCTCTGCGGTTTGCAGAACTAAAGCTCTGGTTTTGGAGCTGCTGGCGGCAGTTTGTCTCGTCAGAGGAGGCCACGAAATAATTCTCTCCGCGTTCGACAACTTTAAGGAGGTACGACCTGCAGGGAAAGGTGAAAGAGGGGGTCTTTGGGGACCATTGTCTTTTTTTTTTCTTTTACATTCCAGACCGTGCGGCTTCAGACGATGACTCAGCCCCTTAGGAATGCTTCCTGAGCAGATTCCTCGCTGCTTCAAAGGGAATCGCATGCAGGAATTAGCTCTTTTGCCAGCAGATTAGAGACACCATTTCAGCACTGTAACACAGAGTGACCTGTGCTGTCATCAGAGACAACAGTTGCATGTATGCTAAGGAGATTTGTCAGGGCATCAAAGCTGAAAAAAAGCAGAGGCAGATGTAACAGATAGCCTTTCTTGACCTTCTCCTGCGTGGATGAGGTGTAGTATGAGCTAACAGCGCGGCCTCATTTTGTAGCTCAAAAACAGCAGTTTATGTAATATTTACACCCTTGAATGAAATATTGAGTGTTGCTCTCAACTACACTGGCATTAGTGGGAGAATGAGGCTTAGCATGAGCAGAGCTAATCTAATGAGATGGAGGCAGAGAACTGATGCTGATACCATAAACTGCAGGAAGCATGTGAGGAGTTATATTTACGAGTAATCTTTACTTGAAGAAGGAGCTGCAGGCAGATGTTTGAGGTTTTGGGATGAACGTGCCTCCTAATACCTCTAAATTCTTTATTATACTCTGACCTCTCAGTGACTTGTCTGCAGTACATCTTTAACCCCCACGCTAGTATTCAGTTTCACCATAAATGAACCTAAAGGCAGGAGCAGTTTGGTTTTATCAGCAGTGGCTGAATAATTAAAAAAGGTAAACAGCATTCACAGTGATTTCTATCAGCAAACACTGTGATAATACATCATACAGGGTTCAGTGAAGCACACGAGCCAGTAGAAAAAAAAATCACTTTGCATTTTGTAATTTTTATGTAAATGACAGACTCGTACATCTTTTCTGCTCTGAGTAAGTGGTTTGTTTTGCAGGTTTGCATGGAGTCCCAGCGCTTTGAGAAGCTGATGGAGTACTTCAAAAATGAGGACAACAACATTGACTTCATGGTGTGTTCATCCAAACTCCCAATGACTAATGAAACCCTCCCCCAAGTCCCCTCAGCAGACTGGAAATGACTTGTGAAGCTTTTTGAGACCAAACAGGTTCCCTGTTAATAATTCACAGTTTCCAGAGTTTTGAGAATTGAGATTGATGGGTGGGACCGGTGCAGAGGGAGCAAACACGACACAGACGAGGTGCAAATTCAAGTGTTTTTGACCAGGACTGCAGGCGTCATGTTGTTTTAACCCAAAAATACTTCAGACATGAATGCATTCAATCGTACTTCATAAGGATCCAGTCTAAATTAGAAAGCAATAACTCCTATGTAGATGAAATGGTGATCACAAAACAAAAACATTTTTCTAGGAAATTAAAATTAAAATGAAAAAAAAAAACAAGATTTAACAAAAGATTTAAGCAAAAGTGATTAAATCTTCAGCTGCACACAGAAGATTTTCTGTGCATGTTGTTTCTTCTCTTCTGACTTCATCCGGTTCCTTTTTCTCCAGGTTGCATGCATGCAGTTCATCAATATAGTTGTTCACTCGGTGGAGGACATGAACTTCAGAGTTCACCTCCAGTATGACTTCACCAAGCTGCATTTGGACGACTATCTAGATGTGAGTTGAAATTAGAGGATTCCAACTAATGAAATCAGCATTTTGACTCCTAACAGTCACAAAGTAATGCAATTGACACGTGTGTGTGTGTGTGTGTGTGTGTGTGCGTGCGTGCGTGCGTGCGTGTGTGTGTGTTTGTCACATTCCACTTTGCAAGTGACTTTGTTTTATCATACCGGTTGACTGATGTGCACTTCTGCAGTACAAATAATCAGTCACTGTCATTATGGCACCCTCCTCCTCAGATTGTTTCCATAGAAAGGCGGTCGATTATGATTTTCTGTGACTTCAAATAGCGTAGATCCCCATTTCCTGCAGAGGTGCGATTGCTCACCTTTTAAGTGTGTTTTCCAGAAACTCAAACACACTGAGAGCGATAAGCTCCAGGTCCAGATCCAGGCCTACTTGGATAATGTGTTTGACGTGGGAGCCCTGCTGGAGGATGCAGAGACCAAAAATGCTGCTCTGGAGCGGGTGGAGGAGCTGGAGGAGAACTTGTCCCACGTGAGAGGCCTTAAATGGACCCCATGTTAAATCAAATGTTGAAAAAAGTTCCATCATGTGACCTTTTCCTTTTGGATGTTGTAGATGACGGAGAAGCTGCAGGATACGGAGAACGAAGCCATGGCTAAAATCGTGGAGCTGGAGAAGCATCTGATGCAAAGGAACAAGGACCTTGAATCCATCAAGGTCAGAGCTGCTCTCTGCAGACTGATTTTAATGATTGGTTGTGGTTTCTTATGCCGTGTCTGTGAAGGTTCTCAGTCATCCAGGTCATTGTAGTCTAAGGAGCTTTGAAAGAAAAGCGTCTGGACTTCTTTGAGTTACTTGAAGACGTTTCACCTCTCATCCGAGAGGCTTCTTCAGTTCTAAGGTCAAATGGTGGAGAGTCCCAGATTCAAACCCAGTGGGAGTTTCCCCCCGAAGAGGGAACAAAAGACCCCCTGATGATCTTCTACATAAACACATGAGCCAAGGTGTGAGGGTGGGTGTGGGTCCTATTCAGCCAGAGTTTCGGCTGAATAGGACCATATTGCCGTACATTTTGGGAGGAACACCCTTCAACTGGTGCGGGAATATGAAAGGGAATCTAGAAAACTAGTGGATTACAGGAACCACCTCCGTTTCAACCTGAGATGCAGACAAAGCAGAGTTGTTCCTAAGCCTGTGCCTAGGATCCACTGTCAGAGGACACAGAGCGGACTTAATTCTACGAAGAGCACAAAATCAGCTTCTAAGTGAAAGGATAAGACAGGTCCATTTCACTATAGATGCCCTCCAAAGCAAGATTAGCCAGACTCTGCAGGAACTGGAAACCCTTCTACCCTCTCCAATCTTAGAAGAGGTTTACAAGTTTGTGGAGAAGGCTCAGCGGGCCCAACACTCCAAAGGAAAAGAAAGACAATGCAGGAAATTCCACACCCTGCTTTCAAAAACACTCACTCCTCAGTCTGAATCTACACAACTCAGAGAAGAACATACACTGGAGGACAGTCGAAGAAAATGGGTGAAGAACTTTTCAGACCGGAACCTCACTGAACCTGAAATGAACGTATTAGCCAAAGGACTCAATGTTGCCATTGCTCCGCAACAGTTGCCCATAATGGACCTCATCACAGCCACTGAAACTGCCATACGGATCAACAAATTGTCTCAGACAGAAGCAGAACAGATCAGGATGAAAGTCTCAGCCACCCTCTCCAGTGCCAAAGTCCCTCCGCCTAACCTCACGTTACAAGAAAAGAAGGCAGTCGCATCACTGAGCAAAGACCACACCATCACTATATTGCCAGCTGATAAGGGAAGGTGCACCGTGGTCCTAAACACAACGGATTACCACGCAAAGATCACTACTCTCCTCAGTGACAACAACACCTACAAAGCCTTAAAGCGAGACCCCACAAGCAGCTACAAAAAGAAAGTTATAGCTTGCCTTCAAGGCCTTGAAAGGGACCAAACCATCAACCGCCTGACATATCACTGCCTTTATCCAGGAGATGCCATACCCTGCATCTACGGACTTCCCAAGATCCACAAGGAAGGTATCCCTCTCAGACCCATTGTCAGTAGCATAAATTCAGTCACCTACAACATCACGAAACACCTTGCTACCATCCTTGCACCTCTGGTGGGGAACACCCCACACCACATCAAGAACTCCACCGACTTCACTGACAAGGTACAGAAACTTACCCTGGATCCAGATAAACCATGGTGTCCTTTGACGTAGTCTCCCTCTTCACTTGCATACCCACTACGGAGGCAGTGGAGACTGTCAGAAAACAACTACAAGAAGACAGCACCTTGGAGGACAGAACCAACTTCACACCCGATCAGATTTGCACACTGTTAGACCTCTGCCTCACCACTACATATTTCAAATACAACGAAGGTTTCTACAGACAAAAACATGGCTTCGCCATAGGCTCCCCCGTGGCACCTATTGTAGCCAACCTTTACATGGAGGAAGTGGAAAGAAAGGCCCTTGGCTCTTTTAAAGGAAGAGCACCGAGCCACTGGTACAGATATGTGGATGACACCTGGGTCAAAATCAAAACACAAGAAGTGGAATCCTTCACTACGCACATCAACGCCATTGACAAAAACATCAAGTTCACCAGGGAAAACATAAAGGACAACTGCTTGCCTTTCCTGGACCGCGCTGTGCACTTTGAAGAAAATGGCAACCTCAACATTGAAGTGTACCGGAAGCCCACGCACACGGACCAGTACCTCCTCTTCGACTCACATCACCCTCTGGAACACAAACTTGGAGTAATCAAGACCCTACACCACCGGGCAGAACATGTTCCCTCTAAGCCGGAAGGGAAAAAGAAGGAACACACACATATAAAGGAATCACTTAAAACATGTGGCTATCCTAATTGGGCGTTTATAAAGTCAGCAAAGATGCAAAGAAAAGAAGACCAGACACCAGCGAGGGAGGATAAGAAAGACAGACGCAACAACCTGGTCATCCCCTATGTAGCTGGTGTATCAGAGAAACTCAGGAGGGTTTTCTCCAAACACAACATACCAGTGTACTTCAGGCCCAGCAACACACACAGACAGAAACTGGTTCGCCCGAAAGACAAGACTCCTAAAGACAAACTGAACAATGTGGTGTATGCTGTACAGTGCAGCGAGGAATGCCCAGACCTCTACATCGGAGAAACCAAACAGCCACTTCACAAGCGCATGGCACAACATAGAAGAGCCACCTCCACGGGACAGGACTCAGCAGTTCATTTGCATCTAAAGGACAAAGATCACTCTTTCAAGGATGCCAACGTTCACATTTTGGACAGAGAGGACAGATGGTTTGAAAGAGGAGTGAAGGAAGCCATTTATGTCCACTGTGAGCAACCATCTTTGAACAGAGGCGGTGGTTTACGACACCAACTGTCTGCCATCTATAATCCAGTTTTGAGATCCCTTCCCAGATGCCTCAACGCCCACGCATATCCTGGGCCATCTGACCTCAGGAATTCACATGATAGGGTGGGGCCAGGCTTCACAATGAGCTCACCCGAAACTCTGGCTGAATAGGACCCACCCTCACACCTTGGCTCATGTGTTTATGTAGAAGATCATCAGGGGGTCTTTTGTTCCCTCTTTGGGGGGAAACTCCCACTGGGTTTGAATCTGGGACTCTCCACCATTTGACCTTAGAACTGAAGAAGCCTCTCGGATGAGAGGTGAAACGTCTTCAAGGAACTCAAAGAAGTCCAGACGCTTTTCTTTCAAAGCTCCTTAGACTTTCTTATGCCGTCTCAATCCTACACAGGAAGCCTACAAAGAGACCACCATGACGGTACACTCGCTGCGGCAGCTGCTGAAGGAGAAAGATGAGGCCATCCAGCGTCAGAGCAAACTGGAGAAGAAGATCCATGAGCTGGAGAAGCAGGGTACCATCAAGATCCACAAGAAGGGAGACGGCGACATCTCCATCCTGCCGTCGTCTCCGTCCGGTGTGGAGGGTTTGCCGGGGATCGTGCTGGGGGGAAGCGGCGCGACTGTCGGACAGAACCACATAGGAGGGATGGATGTCTTACCACCACCACCTCCTCCACCCCCCCCTCTACCAGGATATGGAACACGTAGGTTTATTTTTTAATTTTCTACATCAAGCGTATTTTTGATTTAAATTTTCCTCCTCCTTTCCTTTCTCATTCTTCAGTGCCAAACGGTCCATCGTTGGACATTCCAGCAGCTGCTCCTCCACCTCCACCTCCTCCTCCCCCTCCACCCCCGCCACCTCCCCCTCCACCTCTAGGTCTGGCCTCATCGATATCGGGCCCTCTCCCTCCTCCGCCTCCTCCCATGGCACCGCCGCTGCCCGGATGTGGGACGCCCACGGTGATCATGAACTCGGGCTTAGCAGGTGAGGCTTCCTACCGACGACGCGTTTTACGATAATGTGGTGAAAATCGTCTTTAATCAGAAACAACCCGTCTCGACCTGGTGACGCGTTTCTGTTCAGTAACCAGGTACACAAGTACCAGTTGTTCATGAAAGGATGCCTGTGAGTCATCCTTACATATTCTGGCTTATTTGTAATAACTTTGTCCTAATTGTGTTCTTTCTCTGCCAACCAGAGGGACCCATCAAACTTTTCTGTAGGTTCTTGCTGTTATGTTTGATGTTGCCCCCCCCCCCCTCTCCCAGTTTACAATAGGTTTTAAATGTGGTCGTTTTAAAGATGATTATATATTTTTGGGTAATTTTTGCTTCATAATATCTTACAAACCATTGGAGATATTTTAATAAAACTCAGAAATTATTCACGTTTACGTAGCAGTACACACAAAATATGAGCTGGCCGTAGAAGGTCTTGTGAGATGGTGTGATATTTTCAAAAAATGGACCAAAATGGCCACAGCTATCATTTTTCACTGTACAATTACCTTGATCAGCAGTATATTTGAATAAAATCGTATAAATACATATTAGTTTTTTTACAATAAGGTTTAAATAACGACACATTCATTGGATTTTTCTGTCTTTGATCACCTGTCGGGCGTCATCTTGTTTTATTCCCTAAAAGTGTGTACCGTGGTAAACCAACACTGTGATATTTCCAGTCTGTTATCTACCAGACAATCTCAGATTACTGCAGTCTTACACTTCCCATGACTGTGCCAGCTTTTGAAGGCACAGTCTAAAAATCCTCAGAAACCAGAGCTGCTGTGAACTCAGTACATGGTAATTATGAGAAATAAAACACCACATTTAAAACGTTTGCATGGTTTTCCTTCGCACCTTGCTGTAGTGTTGTGGATTTTGTGTTCACAAGTGTCGGTTGCATGCTGAGACACGGTGACCTGCTGTGGCACGCAGGTGATTAAAGTGATAGAAATTGTGCAGAGCTGGAATGCTGTTTACCTTTCCCATGACAGCCTTATCTCTGTGGCCCTCCTCACACCTTGTCTGTGGGCCAAAGCAGGGTGCCACCTTAACTTCCAGCTTCAATGAAGCAGATCTGCTGGCCACAAATAGCTTTAATCTGCCCAATAAATAGTTTGGCCTCAGGCCTGGCAGGTAATCCTCAACGGATGCACCGGTGACTGAACGGGTATGTCCTTTGGCCTCGTTTTCCTGGCAGGAAGCTGAGGGTATGACTCATCCTTTTAGTTTTGCTTGAGACAGTTAAGTGTGGTCAGTGGAAAGCATTTTGGAAATGTAAAGTCTTCAAAATGAAATTGAAAAGAATTTTTTTGAGAAGTGATGCCCCGCTGGGTGACCCGGATTGAGCGTTTTTTTTTTCTCCAGGTCTAAAAATGCACCAAAGCTGTCGTTCACCTAAGCAATAAAACGACTTGAATTTTAAATAAAATGGAAAATTAAACAAAAAAGATCAAAGAGCCATAATATAAACATGTCTAGTTAAAAAAGAGCCCATTTGAATCCTTTTGAGGTACGTACGTCTGTTCTGCTCACAATCCTCGGGTATTTTCATTTTAGATTTCTATTTCGGGGGGGGAACAAAAGTATGGTTTTATTTTAATGTTTAGTTCAACTATAAATAAAAAAAGTGCTTTAAGTTGTAGTTTTCAGTTAAAATACGCCGACCTTTTTCAAAAATCAGAATCGGCTCAGAACTCTGCAGTTGGTCCATCCTGTTTTTAGATTTTAGATGTTTCTAGTTCCAGTGGTCCACCTCCCCGTCCCACTGCATGTGCCCGGATATCTGATTTTAAGAACTCCAACGTTACTTTAGTATTATGTACTCATGTTTTATGTTTGGTGCAGCTGTGAAGATCAAGAAGCCAATCAAGACTAAGTTCCGTATGCCCGTCTTCAACTGGGTAGCCCTGAAACCAAACCAGATCAACGGGACTGTCTTCAATGAGATCGACGATGAGAGAATCCTCGAGGTACAACTCTCCTCCCAGTTGGTAGTAGCAACATTAATCCTACTGTTTCGGCATTAAAAAAGCACCTTTGTTGTGTTTAGGATCTAAACGTTGATGAATTTGAAGAGATGTTTAAGACTAAAGCTCAGGGTCCATCGATTGAGCTCACTATGAGCAAGCAGAAGGTCATCCAGAAGGGACCCAACAAGGTGACTCTGCTGGACTCCAACAGGGCCAAGAACCTGGCCATCACACTGAGGAAAGTAGGGAAGACCTCTGAAGAGATCTGCAAGGCCATTCAGATGTAAGTATTTCAAAAAACAAAACTAAACACTGACTTAATGTGTACTTTACCTCCGACCTCTGCCCTCCCAGGTTCGACCTCCGGACTCTGCCGGTGGACTTCGTGGAGTGCCTGATGCGCTTCCAGCCCACGGAGAATGAGATCAAAGTCCTGCGACAGTTCGAGAAGGAGCGGAAGCCTCTGGAAAGCCTGACGGACGAGGACCGCTTCATGATGCAGTTCAGCAAGATCGAGCGGCTCATGCAGAAAATGACCATCATGGCCTTTGTCGGAAACTTCAGCGAAAGCGTGCAGATGCTGATGCCGGTAATTAAAGAGGCTTGTTTATATTTATGACCCAGGAGAAAAGGTATTCTGATGTTTAATTCTTTGCAGCAACTGCATGCCGTCATCGCTGCGTCCATCTCCATCAAAGCGTCCCAGAAGCTAAAGAAGATTTTAGAGGTAACTAAACAACACTGCATCGTGTTAAACACTTTTCTGATGGTGATGTAACATATAAAGAGCACACTGATTATCTAAATGTAGCCAACGGTACAGATTTTGACCGTACTTGTCTACCGTGATTGCACACGTTGAGTTTTATCAAGCTGCGTCAACAAAGAAAGCAGAAAATCAGTTTACGTGCAGTTATTCACCACTGAAGCAACACTTCACTTCTATGAGCAAATGAAAACATGACAAATGAAAGAAGTATTTCTATTTTTACTTATTTGCACTTCAGTTGAAAATAGAGATGTAAGAAAATATTGACACACCTGACATCACATTATTTTGTGTTATACTGGATCAATTTTTAAAAGCAGGCCATTGATTTGGGGGGGGGGGTCAGGCTTGGTCGCCAGGGCTGGGTGATCTTGGCTCCTGCATCCCAATGGCCAGGCTGGTAGCTGTAACGATCACATGTGGCTTGTATTTTATTCAAAATATCTTCATCTTCATGTTATAATAACATGAAGATGAAGGATGCAAAAGGTAAGTAGGTGCCTTGGTCCAAGAAAGCGGTTAAATGGAACAGATTTACATCTCGTGATACGTGATATTTTAGGTAATGTTATATTTTATACGTATAAGTTTCAATATGAATATATAACGAGCCTTTTACTTTTTTGGTTAAATTAAATTTGTAAGCGAGTAACTACCTGCTAGCCAGTTGACTTACATTTAAACTTGAAATTTGCCCCCGAAGTAGTTGCCGGCTCCTGAGCTGCCATCCTTTTGAAAATACTGCGATGTTTTCTGTGAAATTTTTGACCAAGGCCAGGCTACAAGACACCTCCCATGTATCCTTGCTCAGCTAGCTAAACGGCTAATAAACAGAGAACAGACGCATCTCCTAGGCTACCGGGGCGGGACCAAGACATCAAGGTTCCTTGGCATTGAGAAACACTCAGGATTATTGAAAGGCCACCCAGCCCCTATCGCTCCCTGTGGTCGGAATACCGCATTTGCAACTTCACAATTGCCGGACCGGTCTGTTGGAAAAATCGAGCTGGCATACCTGATGCTGCAGTCTGGTTCCAGCATGTTTCCTGAATGTTTTAGATCGCGATTTGTTTAATTTAGTGATGAATCACTCATGTAGACACTAATGAAGACTGGGGAGACATTTCAGCTGTTAGATTAAGGTGTTAAGAAGACAAACCAACAGCAAGAAGATAGGTTTTTGCTATTGGTTCTACTAATGGACACTAGGGGGTGCTAAAGCAAGCCAAAACTGCCTAATTCTCCTTAAAATGTTCTTTAAAAGGAGTCCGATACATTTTAGAAGTCTTGGATCTGCTTTAATGTCTCTGCTTTGTGAGAATGCTCAGTGATGGTTATTTTGACATATATAGACTGAAGAAAACAATATATCGCAATATATATTGTGCTCAGATTATATCGTAATATAGATTTGAGATCATATCGCCCATCCCTAAGACTTTTCTTTTTGTTATTCTAGATTATCCTGGCGCTTGGAAACTACATGAACAGCAGTAAAAGAGGCGCCGTGTACGGATTCAAGCTGCAGAGTTTAGATCTGGTGAGTTGCTTTTTTTTTTTGCCTTTAAAACTGAACCACACAGCACCGCTGAATGTTTTTCTCCTTTTTTCTCCACAGCTGCTTGACACCAAGTCAACGGACCGCAAGTTAACTCTGCTGCACTACATCGCCAACGTAGTGAAGGAGAAATACCCACAAGTGTCTATCTTCCACAACGAATTGCACTATGTTGAAAAAGCAGCTGCAGGTGGGGAAATGGACGTCGGAAGCCTGTTTGAATAATCGTTCCACCTCTTGCAACGTGAGTCACGTCTCTCCGTGTCCACAGTGTCGCTTGAGAACGTCCTGCTGGATGTGAAGGAGCTGCAGAGAGGCATGGAGCTGACCAAAAGAGAGTACAGCATGCACGGCCACAACACCATGCTCAAAGACTTCATCGCACACAACGAGAACAAGCTGAAGAAGCTGCAGGATGATGCCAAGATCGCGCAGGTAAAACTGGAGGAAAACAAGTCACACCTGAAGGCTTTCTTAGATAAATATGATGTTTTTTTTTACTTTTAAAAGGACGCTTTTGACGAGGCGGTGAAATTCTTTGGGGAGAACTCTAAAACCACGCCGCCGTCTGTTTTCTTCCCTGTATTTGTGCGCTTTGTTAAGGCCTACAGGGTGAGTTGATTTAAACACACACACACACACACACACACACACACACACACACACACACACACACACACACACACACACACACACACACACACACACACACACACACACACACACACACACACACACACACACACACACACTTGGGCAGCTTTAGATGGATTTTACGTAGGTTATGATTATCAGAAAGTCGGAAATTAAGTGTAATACCAGAGCTTTGTAAGGTCCTTAAAGCAACACTAAAGATTTTCCTCTTGGTAGAATTTCCCCTACTGGTTGAAAAGCTGAATTACAACTAGTGTAAACAACCCTGCTGCAGCCTGCTGTAGCTAGCGCCAACAATGAGCTAATGCTAACGTGAGCCAACTAATGCTAAAATAAGCCTGAGATCCACACTGTTGGAAAAAATATTATAAATGTCCAGCAGCAACAAAGCCAGGTCATCATCAGTCCATGATTTCATGAGTGTAGGCCACACTGATGTTCACTCTGGTTTTAGCTTGTTGCTTCACCTCCAAAGACATTACTTTAACTTCCAGACTGCCTAGATGCTAACAAAAAAGCAAAAATCTTCTTTTTCTTCTTCTTGTGCTTTTTTTTAATTGTCGGTCAACTGAAATGTTAGCCTTTAACTTAGCTATCAGCATAATAAACAGCTGACTGCTGTAAAGTGGGTAGAGCACACCAACTAGTGAACCTACTCGCCTCCACCAAACAGTTCAGTGCTTTTTCCGGTCAGCAGAAGGCTGCAGAGTGCTGTGAAGTTGGTGACGCTTCTGCCTCAAGAACCACTGAAACCTACCTTGGAAATCAGTAGCTTAAAGTGTTAAAAACTCCTTAGTGTTGTTATAATTTTAGTATTTTTTTTTTAAATCTCTTCATTTTAATTGTTTACTTAGTGCTGTAAATGTACTTCTTGATGTCTCCAAATGACCTCAGTGATGATTTAACTGTAAAAAAGTCAAAATACTGCTGTCATATCTGAGTTTGTGCAGCAGAGTGTTTTCTATCAACGTTGTGATTTTTCAGCAAGCGGAGGAAGACAACGAGCAAAGGAAACGGCAGGAGCAGCTTATGATGGAGAAACTTCTGGAACAAGAGGCCATGGAGGAGGACCAGAAGGTACGTTTCCAAACGTTTCTCTTGTAATCGACGGCTCCAAAGTTGTCAGTTTACTGATGGATAATCCAGCGTCTCCCTCAGTCTCCTTCTCATAAAAACAAGCGGCAGCAGCAGGAGCTCATCCAAGAGCTCAGGAGGAAACAGGTGAAGGACAGCCGCCATGTCTACGAGGGCAAAGACGGCGCCATCGAGGACATCATCACGGGTAACTTTGCCTTGACCCCCGAAGGCCACACACCACACACACACGCTCTGCATGAAGGTTCCTTTCTGCTGTAAATTCAGCTTTTAATGAACTATAATTAATAACTAACACATTGACTTTTGGCTCCTTTAAATTTCAGCTCTGAAAAACCCAAAAATTCACCAAAGTGGTGCAAACAGGCGCTGACGGCTAATTCAGCTCTGCTTGACTCAAACATGCCTGATGATCGTTGCTTGTCTGCCTCTTCTCTGCTTTTTAATGCCATCAGTATGTAGACGGGCCCAGGATATGACTACATTCTAGAATTAAACATATACACAAGATTCCATTAAAATACTTTGAAAAATATACAAAAAGGTTCTTAAAATGTGTAAAACAAACCATTTTATTAGTCTTTCATTTAATTTGTTATTGTTTCCAGAGGTTAAGCTGAGTGATCCTTGTTTAATAATAAAGTTATGTTTTCCCCAATGCAAAGAAAATGTAGATCTTGGTAAGAATCTTGACTTCCTTGAGCTTTTTTTTTTAAATGATAGGAAAATCTGATTTGTTTTAATTCAAATTTTAAGAAGACATATTATGCAAAACCCACCTTTTGCATCCTTTTGTGCTGCCATGTGGGTCTCTACTGCCTCTATAAACACTCAAAATGTGGAAAAATATCTGCTAATCTATTTTCTGTCAGGGGTTGGTTGTCTAAAACGGGCTTTTTCAAACAGTCCCCGATTGTGATGTCACAAACGGAGATTTTAGAAAAGAACCACCTCACGTGGAAGAGAGCTTTTGCTGGAGGAGGAGCTCTACTCGGAGCCCCTTCTGGATGTCGGAGCTTCTCAGATGGGGTGGGTGGGCGTGGCCAGCTCAAGCTTGTTTTCTTACAGCGACAGAGCCCTGAACGGCTCATTCTGGGATGTACCTAAAATGTCAAGAATAACAGCTGAAATCTCTTTATGTGAGAGCGATTTAGTGCAAAGAACTTTATGAGCATGTTTGGTATTGACCATAGAACTATTATAACCTAAATAATCATGATTAGTTTTTTTTAGGCTGAAAAATGAGGCATTTGGCATGTCGGCATCCAAAAACAATTATGGGACTTAAACACTTTATGCATGAATTCCAAGTCTTCAAACAGGTTCCAGTTTTCCAGCTTGACAAATATCTATTTTTTGTTAAGTACATTTTGGGAAGTGGAGTTGCAGAATTAGCCTCCCGGCATTTTCCTCTGGATGCTGATTTTGGGGGATTTGCTTAGTGCTAACCATTTCTTAACCCTGTAGAAGACTTTGCTTGTCTTACGTTGTTTGTCTTGTTTTTTTTCCTTGTCCTGGCTGTTTTTCCTGTCGTTCTCGATGCAGTGCTGAAGACCGTGCCCTTTACTGCCCGCACAGCCAAGCGCGGCTCTCGATTCTTCTGCGAGCCCGCTCTCAATGAGGAGTACCATTACTAAAGCTTATAGATCTGTCTCTCTTCTCAAAGGTTGCTGGAGCAAAAATGTTTGCTTTCATTATGTCCTCTTCTACCCCCCCCCCCCCCCCAATCCTCCACTGCATGCTTCCACACACTTATCCTATTTAACAATCACTGTGCAGTTGAGGCACACACATTCCTATACATGTGCATTTGTGTGTTATCACTTTTTTTTTTTGAGCATGATAAAAGTGTTTGGGGTTCTGGATTTCTCTCCACCTGCATGAAAAGTGTCACACCCACATTTATCATCATGATGTCACAGGAGCACCTAGTGAGAGAGTGAGCGGCCATTTCTCATGTAATTACTAAAGTCCGGATGTGTGCTGCCATCTAGTGGCCGTCCATCTCATTGGTGATACATCAATAAATCCAAGCTGCACCTCGGGTGTGATGCAAGACGTGCCTGTGGCATTATAACTTGCTTCTCCGTGTCTTTTTGTGTGTTTATGATCCCATCTCATTGCCACAACTCCTCGCATGCTGGTTACTTCATCCTCACCGCTTACCCACAATGCACCCCTGTTCTTCCATTTAGCCCTGTGCCCTGCAGAAGGGTTGCTTCTCGCTTGGTGCACCATTCCATGCGTGTGTGAGAGACACTAACCTCCCACCCAGGATGTTTCACTTGAATGTTCATCTTATTTTGTAATCCTTTAACGGATCAGTCCTCCCCCCGCTGTGTGCATGCTCTGGTTGGTTGGTTGTTTTTGAACTGTTGCTCTGAACTGGAGGTTTCTGTTCTGCTGGTAGCCACTTAACAAAGCAGTTTAGGTCTAATTACAGAAATTAAAATAAAAGAAAGAAGCTGGACTAGTTAACATCCTTTGGCTCTGTCCTCTTTTGCACTTATCTGGCCCTTTTCTCCACATGCAGCCTCCTGCTTTGCGCTCGCTCAGCAAAGCCAGCGTGAACATGTGGCACCAGCCGCTGGTTGTAACCTTCATTTGTCTTTTCTTCATCCAGAACTAAAGAAGAATAATATTACTAAATTTCCCAATGTCTACTTGAGGGTAAGGAAGTCCTCCAGTAGCACGCCTGTAGTGGTGGATGTGTCCCATACCTGGCAAGCATTTTATTTACTTCCTGTTCTAGTGCTTAAATATTAGAATACTTCTTAATGCTTCAGTAGTTTCTGCTTTTATTTTGAAAATTAAAAACATATGCATCGCACAAGATGCATGAAATTCCAAGTTTGTGTGTGTGTGTGTTTAGACCTCATCCTGCTTTGAAAGTTAGGCTACCAGCACTCCTGAGCATGTGGGTTAATGATAACACCCTGGCCTCGTTCCTTATCCAACCCTTTCTTCTTCTTCTCCCCTGGCAGATTTAAGAAATCAGCCGTACAGACGGGCGGACGCGGTGCGGAGGAGCGTCAGGAAACGGTTTGATGATCAGAGCCTGCGACCAGTGAACAATGGTGAAGTGGTCATGTGATGAGGGAACAGTGGACGTGCAGAAGGAGGGAGGGGTGGTGAAAGGATGGAGTGACAGAAAGTAATGCAGTGTGTTTGGACCAGAATACACAAATCCACGTGATTTTTTTTATAGTAGCGGCTTTTTATGATGAAGGACTGAGACGTGGACGGAACTGAACTGAAAGTGTCTGAAAATCAAAAAGAACTCAGACAAGCTAAGTGCCTGAACTTATTTTAGTATTTTTTTATAACCCTACTTAAAGCTATACAACTTGAGCTGGCTTTAATGTTGAAATGTGTAAAACTGGACATGCAGCGGCCTTAAGAGCCATGTGAAAACGCGTTACCATGGAAATGATAGTGTAGAATGTACAGGAAGCTGTTCAAATTCCTACATGTTTTTTTATTAATATTTGACACTATTATCGCGTTATCGGTGCTCTTGACCATTCCGCTTAAAAGTATACATGCACCTTTAAAAAAACATCTCACGAGGCTTTTATTGTGCTAAAAGGAGATTAACAGGCATGAAGAAATATTTAAAACTATATTTGTATGTTTAAAAAAAACTTTTACTTATAAAAAAAAAAGGACCAGATTAATGTGAATTGTTTTCATTGCAGGTGATTTAATTTTTCTTGAGATAAAATTGTGGCTTTTAATCAATTACATAAATTTTTTTAAGCGTGTTTTGTTTCCTAATTTTTTGTAGTTTGGGGAACAATGCACAGTGACTTCATTAAAACTTAATTATCAGCTTGGTAGTGATCCAGGATGATATGTTGTCACTTTACCACTAAAACAAGTCAAAGCTCACCTTTTCATCTCATGTTCAGAAACGATTATTGTGACAAAACACAGCATAGTTTCATGTACAGATATTTTGCTACAAACCGTGTTTTTTTATTACCAGATGGTTAATATTGTACATATTGTTTAAACAAGTTTTCATTGCCTTGTGCGCTACATGAATGTTATTTTAACTTATAGTTTTTGTTTCATTTATTTTTTGTATATTTAATGAAGCCAAATGCAGCCAGCAGTCTCCAGTAATGTTTAATAAAAACATGCAGGAAGCAGAGGGTCTGTGTGTGTCAGAGGGAGTAGTCTGGAGCGTTTTATTCTCATTAACAACCACTCTTAACCATGAAACGTTTTAAATCTGTAACCTGACACCTCCTGTTCTGCCATTAAAATTTTTGTTTGTTTCGAACTGGGTCATACTGGCATTTGCTTTCTCACCACAAATGTGTTTCATTTGGTTTTTGACGGTTCAGAAAAACATTTAGATACAAGATTGTCAAAAACATAAACTATTTACACAGAATGTAGAATTGTGACCTTATTATTGGAATAATGGTATTATTCCTATAGCTATTGGTATCTTTTGATTTATTACTTAAAGCAGACCTGGGGGACATTTGAGGTCCTTGAAGTTGTTTTGTGCAGCCACACACTAGCATCTGTAGAATAATGACTTGTGTTTATGTAGGTGACACTTTACCCAATATTTTTACGTTCAGGTTCTTGCTAACAGAACTATTTTGAGGATTACAAATAAAATCATATAATTTTTAAATTATCAAACAAAAATTAAATATTACTGCTTCCTATGTTCATATATTAGCAAATCTATAGTTTCTTCCGCTGTTTAATATGCATATTTTAAAGTCCAATGTGGTGTAACTCATAATTTGCAACTAGAAGTCCTTGATTTTGTAATAAATATGACTAATATTTTTTTAAAGAAATTCTGGAATCGGGAAAGAAAAAAACTGAAGAACCACACTGCGGAAAAGGTTAAAGAATGACATCTTGTGGTGAATTGTGGGTACTGCAGTCCACATAAAAACCAAGTCTCCTCAGCAACGATTGCCAGGGATCAGCGCCAGAAGACCCTAGTCAACGAGTAAAGATGAGTTATACACAGAAAGTTAAGTAAATACTTTTCAGTGTAATATCAAGTTGTTAATTGGAATAAGTAGCTCAAGATATTTTGGGCCGCCTATTTTATTTCCCAATTCATTGTTAGCAATGTTAACTCAACATTAGCTTCTAGCTTTCTTTACCTGATAAAGAGAAGAAAAAAAAACAAGATGGCGTGGCTTCTTAGGGGTACCAGAAATAAATTCTGGGTCGCTCCTTTAACTGGTTTCAATTCTTTACACAAGGCTGCTTTGTTGGTTGGTACAAACTTGGCAACCCCACAAGCTCAAATATGATTAGCTCTGGAACCAAGAAGTTTGGTGGCAAGACTGTTTTGTGATTGACCATAAATTCTTACATTTTGCATCTTTAAATACTTGAAACATTAATTTATAAAATGTCAAACCTTTTTTCTGCAAATGAGACCAAATCAAACATTTTTAAATTTAAATCAGTTTTTGACATTAGCCTAAACGGATATGATTTATAAGCTGTTTATTACTTTATAAACATGATCAGATTTTTTAAAGTGACAATCAGTAGTTTTTACCTTTAATCTCTGGAAACATCCTTCGAAATGTTGAAAGTGATTAAAATGATGTCCAGTATACTGACGGCTTTGTAACATAACCATGAAAATCGGGTTTAAAGTACATAGGGAACGGGTTTAAGTGTCTGGGGGACGCCATATTTTAAACTGGTCGGCTTGGGGTCCTGCTCTTCTCGATGACATCACACCAGACGTAGGCTGGAATTACGACTTACGCAAGTTACGTTGCCATGTTCGAAAACATTCCAGCAGTAAAAAACACTGATTTAAAAACAAAACTGCTAAACTCTTAATGAAACCTTTGTTAAAGAACAGAATCTAAAAAGACATGCAATATATTTTGTCTAAATGGTTTTGCCGTAGTATGACATCAGCAGGCAGGACTCCGAGCAGATCCAGAAAACTAGCCCCAGCATCGCGTTCCCTTAACGGAATTAACTGAAGGATCATCAAAGTCTGAGGAGAGACACAGGTCGCATGCTTTCTGCTCCACAGGTAACCAAATTTACCTTGATGGTTTTTTTTAAACTATGGCGATATGGTGGAAAACTACCCTGAAATGAATGTACCGCCCCCTAGTGCCAGGAAACTACACACTGCCACTTTCAATAACTTTACTTGACGACAATTTGGTGAAGACGCTGAGCGTGACTTTAAGATATGCCTTTAATTAAAAAAAAAAAAATCAGCAATGGGAAACGTACAACTACATCCGACTATAGGAAATACTTAAAATGAGGAGCTTCCGGATATCAAATGAGACGAACCGAGCGCGTAAGATCAGTACATGAGCACATTCCCCTTAAAACCAGTGAGAGACGTCTTCAGTGAACAGCGCGGTCAGATGCAGGGAATGCTTTAGTTGAAATGTACAAGTAGCAAAAAGAGAAGCATCAAGGTGCATCCAGCTGTTCCAGTAAAGTTCTTCTCCTTTTCTCCAGCTCTCCTTCACTCAGCTCACTGCCTGATGTATCCCAGCCGCCCTGAGCAGGAAAACCTAAATCAGTCTCTCGGGTTTGTGGGACTTTAACTACCAAAATCTTTTGGAAATCGTATTAAATGATGGGAATTCACCTCCTCTTTGGCTGCTTTTCTTTTAGGAGACTTCTGTTTGGACTCGGTGCGAGATTTAGACCGAGACTTGTCGTTCTCTTTATCCTTCTCTGAATCTCGTTCACGCTTCCCGTCACGGTCTCTTCCTTTCTTCTCGCTGTCAGACTCCGGCGATGCCTGTTGGTTGCGGTTATCAGCTAATTGCATGCTGGGTAATTTTTAACACCACATCCACAAAAGGCTTGTGTACTTACAGACTTGTGGCGCCTCTTCTTGCCCTTCTTCTTGTGCTTCTTGGATTTTTTATAGCTTCGCTCTAGTTTCAGACAGAAACGTGTCGGTGAATTCAAACGCTTCCGTAAAGCGATTCGCTAACAGAAACACTCACCAGATTCTCCACTCGATGAGCGCTCTGAAGGAGACTTTGACTGTGACCTCTTCTTCTTCTTGTGGTAATCCTCATCCTCAGACTCTGAAGCCTAATGAATAAGAAGGTTAAAGATTAGCAGGTCCAAAGAGGAGGAAAACAAAAGTAGCCGGTGAGGTCCACACCGATCGAGAGCGGGATCGTTTCCTGTGGTGCTTCTTGGACTTCTTTGAATGCTTCTTTGTCTTGGAGTGGTGATGCTGACACTCGTGCTGAAAAAGCAGACCAAACCGCTGATCGTCACCGTTATCAGGCCTGATAAATCAGTTCCAAATGTCATCGTGGTGACCTTACCTCCAGAACATGCATGAAATCTTTGAAAATCCTCTTCCTCTCCGACTCCAGCGTCACATCCTCAAAGGCGGACTCTTTCAGGAATCTTTCTCTGACCTGAAAGGGTCAGATGCCGCTCGTCACTAAACACGAGGCCCAATCACGAGTGAATGTGATGGAGAGTGATCTAACTGAAACCACGTACTTCCTCCCACGATGCATCCGGCTCCAGAGGCGGCGTGGCCTGCTTCAGCATGGTCTTGAAAGCAGCTTCTTTTCTTTTCATCTTGCGGGCTTCCTCTTTCTCTCGCTCCCTCTCTCTGGCTTCAGCCTTCTCCAGAAGCTGTTCACAAAAAGAAAAAGATCTTAAAAATACAAAATCGTTCTAGAGGCAAAACTGCACAAAACCAAAGAACTGAATTTCCTCTTCCCCATGTGATCCACTGGCTGCTTAAGAGGGCGGAGCTAAACGGTGATCTCATGTGGGCTCAATCTGACGTCATCTCAGCCTCTGGAGCAGAGGTGTCGAACTCAAACTCAAACTGGGCCGAAATGAAAAGAAAAAAAAAAAAACTGGGACGAAGTTGCGGGCCAAACTTAAGTGAGGGTCAAGGCATGGGTGGAGACGCATTTCATCCACACTTCCTGTTAGGAAAACGCTTCTGAAAGAGGCGTCTCCTGGTGGACCGAGAGAGCGGCACTGAGGCAGCGGTAGACCGCACCCCCCTCAACGCCCCCGTGTGCACTGTTGGAGTTTCTCTATCTAAAATGGAGTTGTTAACGAGCGCGTGCGTGTGCACACAAGCACACACTCACACAAGACTTACCGCTCAGGAGGAAAGCAAACACAGATTCTGCAGCATCCTGAAGGGTTTCCTGTTACGGGGCAATCGTGATCATTAGATGAAAAGGGGGAGGAGGGCATTTTTTTCCAGTAGGCGAGCGGCTGCCAGCGCTAATGTGTCAAACCGGCAGGTGAGTGGCCGAGTCGGGTGGAGGTGCGGCTGCCTCACCTGGAGACCAGAGCGGTGCAGCCACGTAGTTATTTGCGGATAACGTGACGTTTTTCAGCTACAGCTGGTTCTACATAAATGTGGAGCAGTTTTTAACCTGAAGATGGAGATATAATTATGGTTTTGGGCTGAAATATTACATTTAGAGTAAGTTGCGCTAAACTGCCACACTAATGATTACACGTGTGTACAGCACCATTAGACACTCATCTCTACAGGTTATCAGCAAAAACAAGTTAGTTTACGATGCGTTACTTGCTCTTTAATATTTAGACATACAAATGTGCACATTTTCTTTTATCTACAGATGCTGTTGAACCTTTTCATTTGGAAACTAACTTATTTTTGCAGTAACACTGAATGTGGAGTAACCAAACTGCACACGAGCAAGTCAATTTTCAACAAAACGTGTCAGTGGTATTCATTACTTATTATGCCTCCAGTTTTTATTATTAATCTTTTGAATTGGTTTGTATTTCTTTTTTACGTTTTCTTGTTTATATTTAATTCTCCTTTTTTGCTGATGTAATTTTATTGCTAATTTGACACCAAACTTTCCCCACTGAGGGACAATAAAGGGATTTTCTGGTCTATTTCTATTCTATTCATCTTTCCAGTTCCCGTTTTAAAAGTGGTCCAAACTTTTTCCCACAGGCCAACAACTAAACAAAAAAATAAGTAATTACCTTAAATGAAAATGCAATATCTCACCTATTAGCTTTCAGAGCAGAAAAAGTGCATAAAAACACAATAACTCAAGCTCGGTTTGCTCCACTCTGATTAACTGATGCTTACCTGTTCAAGCCCAGTGTTTCCCCCACATAGGGGGCTGAAACTCTAGCGCCACGGCTACAAAATCAAACCCCCCACCCTGCTCTCACGGTAGAAGCATGGAAGCGAAAGGTTCTGTATGCAACTATAACCACCTTCCCCGCTCTCCTGGCAGCGAAACGCTCGGCGAATGATAGCAGACACTAATGACTGGAAAAACAAAGGAGGGGGCGCTTCGAATGACATGCTAATACCGCAAAGCACTATGGGATTTGTAGTCATTGTAGCCAAATGGGCTGGCGAGCAAATTTTTATATATATTTGATCTCGTGTAGGGATGCACCGATCAGGTTTTTTGCTGCCAATCACCGATACCGATATCAAAGAATGCTGATCACCGATACCGATCACGTGGATTGGCCAGAAATTTTCTACATTATAATGAGTGCTACAAACTACATAATCTGGGAATAAAGGAAATGTAACCTAATCTAAAATGGTCTGTATTAGGGTTGTCACGGTGTGAAAATTTAACCTCACGGTTATTGTGACCAAAATTACCACGGTTTTCGGTACTATCACGGTATTTTTTTTTTACGTGCTACATTTTCACACAATTAAATAAAAACTGTATATCAGGAAAATATTGTCCTCAGTTTGTGTCTAAATTTTGCCTAAAATGTGTTATTTTGTAATTATGTTGTTTATTTGTTTACATTTTTCCACTTTAGTCTTTAAAATACCAATATTTGCCCATAACTTCTTGTTTTATGTCTGTTTGATGTCATCATTTAAAAATATTAGATCAGATGATACTCAGTACTCAAGTAGCCTTCTAATCAGATACTTTTTTACCCTTACTTGAGTAATAAACCCTATATCAGGAAAATATTGTCCTCGGTTTTTGTCCTTCCAGTGAGCTTTGCAGATGTGGGAAAATTTCATCAAGCAGTAACCACTGTTAAATTCACAATTATTCTCGGAGAGAGACCAACTCTTATCTGCCCCGGGAGCCCCGTAATGCGTAGCGTCATTTCAACATGGCGGTGTCCGCGACACGGTTTATATGCAGGTAGCGGCGCTGCGGCTGCTTTATATAGCGACTCGTTGCATTCTCCCTCGACCCAAATCCTCAGATCACGCATTTTAGCTAAAACGCTAACGTTAGCTTGCCTTGCGTTGACTGTAGAGATGTGGGTGATGGTCACGCAGATGTGTCATGAGATTTGAAGCGTTGCTGCCTTTCACAGACTCTTTTTTTGCTCGTGCTGCAAACAGGATAGCCGCCCGTCTTCTATAAACTCCCTCGGCATTCTTCAAATATCTAAAATATGCCCGTACTTCCGACTTTGTCTTCTTTGAGGGATAATAAATGTCCTCCTGAGTGTTGCCGTCTCCTCCTTTGACCATTATTTCAGCTTTAGCTTCAAGAAAGTTTTGTTGTAAACAAAGCGTGCATGTGCCGCCGGCAACTTCTGCAGATGATACGGTGGCTGGTAAGGGTCACCGCGCCTACACCGCAGCCACAGTAAACCCACCAAGATAATATAGTTTTTTTTTAAAACAAGACCGTTATTATTGTCAACTTTTTTTTTTACCGGGGTTTAGCGCTACACTGGTTACCGTGACAACCCTACCTGATCGGTTTGCTTTGATCTACAGGTGCTGGCCAGTAAATTAGAATATCATCAAAAGGTTGAAAATATTTCAGTAATTCCATTCAAAACGTGAAACTTGTACATTATATTCATGCAATGCACACAGACCAATGTATTTCCGATGTTTATTACGTTTAATTTTGATATTTATAGGTGACAACCAATGAAAACATCAAATCTGGTATCTCAGAAAATTAGAATATTCTAAAGGCCAATGAAAAAATGTTTGTTTCTCTAATGTTGGCCAACTGAAAAGAATGAACATGAAAAGAATGTGCATGTATAGCACTCAATACTTAGTCGGGGCTCCTTTTGCCTCAATAACTGCAGTAATGCGGCGTGGCATGGACTCGATCAGTCTGTGGCACTGCTCAGGTGTTATGAGAGCCCAGGTTGCTCTGATAGTCGTCTTCAGCTCCTCTGCATTGTTGGGTCTAGCGTATTGCATCCTCCGCTTCACAATACCCCATAGATTTTCTATGGGGTTAAGGTCAGGCGAGTTTGCTGGCCAATCAAGGACAGGGATACCATGGTCCTTGAACCAGGTGCTGGTGGTTTTGGCACTGTGTGCAGGTGCCAAGTCCTGTTGAAAGGTGAAGTCTGCATCCCCATAAAGTTGGTCAGCAGCAGGAAGCATGAAGTGCTCTAAAACTTCCTGGTAGACGGCTGCATTGACCCTGGACCTCAGGAAACAGAGTGGGCCAACACCGGCAGATGACATGGCACCCCACACCATCACTGACGGTGGAAACTTTACACTGGACCTCATGCAACGTGGATTCTGTGCTTCTCCGCTCTTCCTCCAGACTCTGGGTCCTTGATTTCCAAAGGAAATGCAGAACTTGCTTTCATCAGAAAACATAACTTTGGACCACTCAGCATCAGTCCAGTCCTTTTTGTCCTTGGCCCAGGCGAGACGCTTCTTGCGCTGTTTCTTGTTCAAGAGTGGCTTGACACACGGAATGCGACACCTGAATCCCATGTCTTTCATGAGTCTCCTCGTGGTGGTTCTTGAAGCGCTGACTCCAGCTGCAGTCCACTCTTTGTGGATCTCCCCCACATTTTTGAATGGGTTTGTCGTCACAATTCTCTGCAGGGTGCGGTTATCCCTAGAGCTTGTACACTTTTTTCTACCACATTTTTTCCGTCCCTTCGCCTGTCTGTTAATGTGCTTGGACACAGAGCTCTGCGAACAGCCAGCTTCTTTAGCAATCACCTTTTGTGTCTTGCCCTCCTTGTGCAAGGTGTCAATGATTGTCTTTTGGACAGCTGTTAAGTCAGAAGTCTTCCCCATGATTGTGGTGCCTTCAAAACAAGACTGAGGGACCTTTTAAAGGCCTTTGCAGGTGTTTTGAGTAAATCAGCTGATTAGAGTGGCAGCAGGTGTCTTCTATATTCAGCCTTTTCAGAATATTCTAATTTTTTGAGATACCAAATTTGGAGTTTTCATTAGTTGTCACTTATGAATATCAAATTTAAATGTAATGAACATTGGAAATACATTGGTCTGTGTGCATTGCATGAATATAATGTACAAGTTTCACGTTTTGAATGGAATTACTGAAATATTTTCAACCTTTTGATGATATTCTAATTTACTGGCCAGCACCTGTATTTTGAAAATTCCGATCAAAACCGATAGGGGCACTATCGGCCGATTACGATCAAATGCCGATCCATCGGTGCATCCCTAATCTCGTGGGCCAAATTTGGCCCGAGGGCCCGAGTTTGGCACCTGTGCTCTAGGTGACTCAAACAAACTGATGTGAATCTGCGTTGGTGGGACCGCTGGTCACGCTACACATCCGGAGTCTTACACTGTTGAAGGCCAACTTGATGTTTCCAGCATCCAGAGTGGTGGCTCTTTTGTCTGAACTGATCACTGATCCAAAATCATCAAAGCTGGTGTTGACTTCTACCGAGAATCCTTTATCCTGGAGGAAAAAGCAGGAGACAGAGGTTAGTCATCAGAAACCATCAAAGCAACTAAAAAAGTACAAACAAGGCGACGAATCCTTATTCCCATACTCTTACCTTCAGGATGTCTTTGATGATTCTTTTTTCGTCGTGGTAACGAGCTTTCAAGTCTTCCACATAGAATTTAAAAAGATCCAGTGGAGTGGAACCTGCAGGACAGATTATTTGAACATTAACAACTTAAATATTGATGATTTTTATCTGCGGCCGTGTTTATGTTCGAGTCACGGCGTACCAGGCTGGCCCAGCATGCTGGCAAATCGCATGTTGGAGCTCAAGGCCGGGTACATCTCCATCCAGGAAGACATGGAGTGGAGCTGGCCATGGTCGTGGAGCTCATCCAGAAATTTCTGAGACAGAAAAATGATATCTTAATTCAGAACCGAAACTTGTTTGTTTTTGTGAAGAAAACATTTCTCTGAAGTGTTTGGGACTCGTACCTGGAAGGACTCCCTGTTCTTGCGCTGTCGTCGTCTTTCTCTGAGAAGAGTCTTTTGTTTCTCCTCTTCCTCCTCTTTCTCCAGAGCGCGGATGTGCTCCTCAAAGCAGATCAGGGCATCTTCTTTGTCCATGTCTGTCGGCACAAAAGGCATCAACACAAAGAAATCCTCTCCAACTAACATAATATCCAAATCGACCCTACTCTGCAGCTCTTCATCCTCAGCAAACGTGGGGTTGTCCAGCAGATACTGCTGCGCCTCAGACCAAGTGGTGCGGTATGTGACGTTGGCCATGTTGTCTAGAATGTTCTTCAGAGCCTCCCAGTTCCTCTTCCTAAGCTGCTTGGCTTGCTCCTGTGTGGGGACCAAAAGGGGATGATTGAGCTAATGTCACTTCACCCTCCACCATCGTGGGTTTACCATGAAACAACAACTCACCTTCTCTTTTTTGGCCAGGTAGAACAAGACATCCTCATAGATTTCCAGCCGGTCTCTCTCAGGAACACAACTCCACACTTCAAGCTCAGAGAACATTTGTTCCGCTTTTCTGGATTGGAAGGAGACACATTAATCCACATGAGGGCAGTGTTTCACAGGCTGGATTTAACACAATGCTCTGTCAGAGACACTTCAGCTGAATGAAGAGAAATACCAATAAACGGTTTTTAAATAAACTGTTCTCTTTCTTAACATTCGTTTCGATGTCTCACTATGGGATACGCCCCTCCGCGGATTCCTCAGAAGCACTTATCTCAATACGCCAATCCTGATTGGCCAGTGACCGTGACGTACGCGTCCCCCTGCTACTATAAGTAGCAAGCGTCCCAACGTACGCACTATTCAATCACCTCTTCTCGCTTCGGTGGTCGCTTATCTCTGAGGTAAGTTAGCTCAACTGTTCACAGACGGAGCCTTCTAATATTCTCTCCGTCGCCGAACGTTAACTTACCGTCCTTCTGTCCTGACCTTCACCATAGGCTCGGGGCATAACGAGCAGCTTCACACTCCAGTGCATCTGTTCGTTCTATGCTAACACACCAGTTAGCCAACATGGAAGCCGCTCCTCCCACCAGAGGAGTCGACGGTGCAGGAGCTCGCCTCTGTACCTGTGGGAACAAAATCTCAAGCAAAGACCCGCACAGGGTCTGCTCGAGCTGCCTCGGGCTGGAACACGCCCAGCTGGCATTGGAAGTCCCCGGGTCATGTGAGAGCTGCGCTTGCTTCACCCTGAAGAGCCTTCGCCGGCGGCTAGCGCGCCAAGCTAGCCTGTCGGGGAAGGACCCTTGCCTGCCGGCCCCTGGGCCACCGCCTGGGGACGCCAGCGAACATGTCCTCCCGGAGCCGGAACCGTGTGCCGAACTCAGCTGGGGCTCACAGCTCGAACTGGCCGGTCCGAGCCACCCCGCCGAGGATGTGTTGGAGTTGGACTACGGAGACGACGAGGACACCTCGGAACTCCTCATTTCAGAGGAGGACGAGGAGGACGACGTCTTTCTCCCCATCGCTCAGGCCTCCATGCCTAGCTTTCCATCCTCTCCCAGGGATGGAGCGGTTTCTCCGGCCGCCCACCTGGACATGCAGTCAGTCTGCCGACGCGCTGCGACCAGGCTCAACATCCCTTGGCCCACCGTGGTCACTGAGGCTGTCAGATCCCGCTACGAGGGAAAGAAGCTGCCTCAGGCCACGAGGGCGGCAAAGCCCCTCCTCCCCGCCTTCCCGGAGCTACTCCAAGAAGTGGGGTCCTCCTGGGACAAACACCCGTTCAGCTCCAGGTCTCCTGTCCAAGGAGCCTCCTCGCTGGACTTCGAAGGGATGGAGACGGCTGGCATGCTTTGCATGCCGCCGATGGAACCGCTGGTTGCAGCCCACCTGCACCCACGGCTCTCGGCGACTTCCTCCAGGCCTCCCGCTCTCCCTGCGAAGGCGGACCGCTTCCAGTCGGCGCTGAACGAGAGAGCGTACAAGGCTGCCGCCATCTCGGTCCGAGCTTTGAATGTCTCCTCCATGCTCTCGGCGTACCAAGCCGAGCTCTGTGAGGACATGAATACGAAGCCGGACCCGGAGGTGCGGGAGGAAATCACCGTACTGACCGACATCTGCCTGCGTGTGCAGCGCTGCGCGGTCCATGCTACGGCTAAAGCTATGGGCATGATGGTGCTTCAAGAACGTGCACGATGGCTGAACCTCACCAACCTCTCTGAGAGAGAGAAGGAGGACATTTTGGACATGCCAATCGTGCCTGAAGGCATTTTCGGCTCTGCCCTGGCATCAATGCAGCAACGGTGTGCGGCTCAAAAGAAAGAGGATGAAGCCCTTCATCTCTGCCTTCCCCGTAAACCCTCACCGGCGCTGCCGGCTCGGCCGAACCTGCCTCAGGCAGCTGCCCGAGCCCAGCCTCAGTTCCGGATCCCAAAGCGCCCGAAGCCTCAAGCTGTCCAACCAGCTCCTTCGGGCTCAGAGCCTCGACCAGTTTGGCCTCAGGGATCCGGCAACCAAGCTGCTCCGCCACCGGGACAATCCACCAGACACGGCGGTCAGCAGGTGAGGAGGAAGAAGTGGGCAGCCTGTCGGAGTTCTTCCCTCCCGACGCTGCAGCTGGCGGTTCCCCGTTCGCCAGCTCCTCCTGTTGGATGTTGCCATGGTGCTTTCTCCCCCCCCTCACGGAACCCCTCCGGCAGAGTTCCCGAGCGGTCCAGGGTGGGGCCAGGACGTGCAGCCGGCGGTGCCGGCTCAAAGCACACGTCACAAGCACTCACATTGTTTTTCACAAACATGTCACGCTCAAGGAGCATTGAAAGGTTCGCTGTCGCATCCAGACAAGATGTCAAGGGCGCAGCAAAAATCAATATAAATGTCACCCATGAGCGGTTCCAGGCGGGGGCGGCGCCACGGGTCGTCCCCGTAAGCCTGGGCCGTCAAAGCACAAAGCCCCCGCGCATGCGCAGTGGCTGCCACGAGCACCGCTGCCCCACAACCTCTGGAGGGAGCTGGTGCTCCGTGTGTCACGGCTGTGTCACCGCTCTCCACTCACAGGGAGGAATGGACAGCGGTTTCTGCTTCACGTTGGGTGCTGAGAACAATTTCGAGGGGTTACAGGCTCCAATTCGCTTCTGTTCCTCCTCGATTCTCCGGCGTAGTGTTCTCCCACGCCCAGGGGTCGTCAGCTCACATCCTTCAGGGAGAAATCTCCTCCCTGCTGGAGAAGGGAGCGATATGCATTGTGCCTCCCGATCGGTCTCAGAGCGGTTTCTACTCCAGGTACTTCCTGGTCCCGAAGCGGGGAGGGACCGGGATTCGCCCGATCCTGGATCTGAGGGCCCTGAACCGATGCCTCAGAAAGTACAGATTCAAAATGCTCACGCTCTCATCCCTTTTGCGTCTGATTCACCAGAGCAACTGGCTCACCTCAATCGACCTGAGGGACGCATACTTTCATGTTCCCGTGTACCCTCCACACAGGACATTTCTGAGGTTTGCCTTTCAGGGAGTGTGTTACGAATACACCGTGCTCCCATTCGGCCTCTCGCTGAGCCCGAGGGTGTTTGTCAGGTGTACGGAGGCGGCGATCGCCCCTCTGAGAGGGAGGGGCATTCGGCTGGCCACGTATTTAGACGACTGGCTCCTGCTGGCACGGTCCAGAGAGGAGACAGCGTCAAACACGCTGGTTGTGATCCCTCCCTTGTGTGGTCTGGGTTTCAGAATAAACTGGCAGAAAAGCGCTTTGCTCCCCTCCCAGAAAATAACCTTTCTAGGTCTGAATCTGGACTCAGGGGCGTTCACGGCCCGTCTCTCGGCACCGCGCGTGAACGCGCTCTCGTTCTGCCTGGCGCGCTTCCGCCTACACAGTTCGGTGCGGTTTGCGTTATGCCTCAGGCTTTTGGGTCTCATGGCGTCGGCTATTTCAGTGGTACCACTCGGCCGTCTACACATGAGAGATTCTCAACGCTGGGTGGCTTCTCTGGGTCTCTCTCCAGTACGCCACAGAGCGCGCAGGGTGACGGTCTCTGCAGCGTGCGTCACGGCGCTCCGCTGTTGGCGTCACCCCTCCCTCTTGGCACAGGGGGTGCCTTTGGGGTTGGTTCTCGTGAGGAGAGTGGTCACGACAGATGCGAGCCTGTCAGGTTGGGGGGGGCTCCTGGAGGGTCGCTCTGTCAGGGGTGTGTGGAGCAGAGAGCTCTGGGGGACACACATAAATTATCTGGAACTCCTCACGGTCTTTCTAGCCCTGAGGCGCTTCCTGCCTTTTCTCTCCGGCCATCATGTCCTAGTGAGAACAGACAACACCTTGGCTGTGGCTTATATAAACCACCAGGGGGGGCTGCGCTCCGTGCGGTTACACACGCTGGCACGCAGACTGATCCTATGGTGCAGCAGGCATCTCCTCTCAATCAGAGCCACCCATGTCCCGGGTGTTCTGAATCGGGGGGCGTATCTGTTGTCCAGAGGGACACCCCTGTACGGGGATTGGAGCCTGCATCTAGCAGTGTTGGAACAGATTTGGATCCGGTTCGGCACAGCCGTAGTGGATCTTTTTGCCTCCAAGGAGAATGCTCACTGTCCTCTGCGCGACCGAGACGCTCCACTCGGCGTGGACGCGCTGGCGCACGACTGGCCACGGGGACTGCTTTACGCTTTTCCCCCAGTGGCCCTGATACCACCCACCTTGCTGAGGGTACGAACCCAGCTCCACACTCTTATTCTGGTGGCCCCATACTGGCCAGCTATGCACTGGGTGGCGGACATTTTCCAGCTCCTGGAGGGCCAACCTTGGAAACTTCCGCTTCGCAGGGACCTGGTGTCCCAAGCGGGAGGCTCGATCTTCCACCTTCATCCAGAACGGCTGGCCCTGTGGGCCTGGCCCCTGAGGGGTGCGGGCTAGTGTCAGCAGAGCTGCCCCAGGCGGTCATTCGAACCATTCAGAATGCTAGGGCCCCCTCCACTAGGTCCCTATATGACTGTAAATGGAGGGTGTTTGAAGCCTGGTGTCAGGGCAGGGAGGTCTCACCCTTCCAATGCCCGGTGAACGTCATTCTGTCTTTCCTGCAAGACTTGTTGGATGGGAAGAAGGCTTTCTCCACCATTAAAGTGTACCTAGCAGCCATTTCCTCCCGACACTTGGGTTTTGGGAAGAAACTGGCAGGTCAACACCCCCTGGTGTGTAGCTTCATGAGGGGCGCGCGCAGGCTTCTCCCTGTGTCTCGACCCCTGGTGCCCTCATGGGATCTGTCCTTGGTGCTGTCGGCCCTCTCTGGGCCTCCATTTGAACCTATGGACGGCCTGGACCTTAAGATCCTGTCTCTTAAGGTGGTGCTACTCCTGGCTTTGGTATCTGCAAAGCGAGTTAGTGACTTACAGGCTCTCTCTGTGCACCCATCCTGCACCCAGTTTGCATCCGGTGACATGAAGGTGTCCCTGAAGCCCAACCCTGCCTTTGTGCCTAAGGTGGTGGGCTCCTTTTCTCCTATTATCCTCACAGCTTTCTACCCGCCACCCTTCTCCTCTCCTGAGGAGGAGCGGTGGCACAAGCTGTGTCCGATTCGCGCGCTCAAGGAGTATGTGAATCGGACGGAGAACCTTCGCAGGGGGGACCAGCTTTTTGTGTCATGGGGTGGGCCTCGTAAGGGGAAACCCGTCACAAAGCAGAGGCTTTCCCACTGGATTGTGGAGGCTATTTCTATGGCTTACTCCTGTCAGGGCATTCAGGCTCCTGTTGGGCTCAGGGCCCATTCTACTAGGGGCCTGTCTGCTTCTTGGGCCCTTTTTCGGGGGCTGTCAATCCAGGAGATTTGTGCTGCAGCAAGTTGGGCTTCTCCACTTGCATTTGCACGCTTCTATAAGCTTGATGTTTCGGTCCCTGCAATGACTCACACGATTCTGAGTGTGGGGTCTTTGGCGGGCCAAGACATATCCCTGTAGGTTGGTGATCGCTGGATAAGCTGTCTGGCAATACGGGAGTCTCCATATCCCATAGTGAGACATCGAAACGAATGTTAAGAAAGAGAACTTTAGGTTACTGTCGTAACCCCGGTTCTCTGAGTAACATGAGTGAGATGTCTCACCAGACAACCCTTCTTGCTGGGCGAAGCGAGAAGAGGTGTTTATCTTGAATAGTGCGTACGTTGGGACGCTTGCTACTTATAGTAGCAGGGGGACGCGTACGTCACGGTCACTGGCCAATCAGGATTGGCGTATTGAGATAAGTGCTTCTGAGGAATCCGCGGAGGGGCGTATCCCATAGTGAGACATCTCACTCATGTTACTCAGAGAACCGGGGTTACGACAGTAACCTAAAGTTTCGCTTTAGCGTCGTTATTCTTTTTTATTAGGAGTTATCAGTGGTTTTGATCAGCAACTGTTAATAAAACAGACATAGCGACACACACACCATCACTGCCTTCACCCTCCAACGGCCTGCTGTGTGTCATCCCAGATTACAAGCTGGTGCTAGCAGAACTCTGAAACTGGCTCTGAGTCAAGGTCACCAGTCGATGGTCTGTCGTGATGACTTTCACCCGTTCGCTCAACCAGACGACTGATGAACTGGAAGTTACGCGACCAGATCAACATTTAATAGATGATCAACCTACTCTGAAAATCAAGTATGTAGATAAAAAAGCAATCTGTAATCTTGTAAAACATATAAATCTTATTTATAGCAAAAGGTTCGAACCGGAGCCATTTTGATCACGTTTTAACGCCCGATCCGAGTCAGAGTCATTCGACTGTGTGTATCTGCTGGTAGCGATTTGATACTTCAGCAAAATATTCAAATAAGAAAAAGAGAAATTACATTCAAGTTGTCCTTTAAGTTAATTTATTATTATTTATGTGCTTATTTCTTTTTGGTGATTGGCTGTGGTAATACAAGCATCACTTGAGGAGGAAAGTTGAAAGACAAAAGTTTGTTTTTAAGGGAGCAAATCATGCAGCTCCATCTTTTCCGCTGTGTAAAATGCACAATGTGCACACATCACAAGGGGCTGCTGACTTGTCTGGTAGGGTTGGGGGATTTTATCGTTTTTCCCACCGCCAGTCATCAGTCCAATAAATGATGATGGCAATTTGTGCATGTGACGTCATGATGCACGGACTGATTTGCGAACGCATAAGTCCAAACACTGATTCATTTTTTTAATAGAAGCACAGCGAATACGTTTGCTGGAAGAGAAATTTAGATGTTTCTTCTTGTTTAATTTTGTATTTGTTGTTTGGTAGAGTGACGTATGAACGGCTCATATTAAACACGGTTAAAGCGTTAAAAAGAAGCTTAGTCTTTGTTTCCCTGTGGTGCCCTCCATTGTGGTATTTTTAATTAAGCAAAATGTTTGTTTTTTTTTCTGAACATTGGTTAGCGGGTTTCATTCTTTTACGAGTTGGAGTAGGAAATGAATCGCTGCTGCATTTAGATGCACTCTGAGGGGGGAGCATCGCAGCCAGAGGTCACATGATCCATTTATCCCCGTCACTTTCATTTTTAAAACAATAATCATTCAATGCGTCTACATTTTCATTAATTTTTAAATAATATTTAGTTCAAACAAGCTGAACAGAGTGCCCTAGTAACATATAAGTAATGCAATGAAACGATTTCACTTCAATTAGGAACATTTCCCCTGCTGCGGCTTGAACGCACATTCCTTCTGCTCTGCGTAAACCTGAACTGTTCACCTGCAGCTTTAGGAAGCTTGCTGAAGAGGTTATGAAGTTCTGGACTTTTGCCTCAGACAGACTGTTTAAACGCTGTTCGGGATGAATCTGCACTCCGCTACACAGTCAAAGCAGGTGCAGAATAACGAGCGTTACTTAAAGAGCAAGTCACCCCCTACCAGAGTATCACTTCGCTCCCACTTCCTGTTTGAAAAATACAACAAATGCTGTTGCCTAGCAGACCGAGAGGGCAGAGCCGCTAACAAATACACACACACACAGGCTCACAACGACACTGTGACATCATATGGTACCAGCTAACGTTCTAGGGTACCTCTCACCCCTTCTTTCCACCGGAGCCGTCAGCAGCACGTCTTGCTCGCGTAAGCTGCTGCTTGGCCCTTCCCACGAGACGCGAAACAGCAGGGGAGCAGCTGTCACCGACCGAGCACGAAGTCACACGAGTGACTTCGTCAGTAAACACAACAAGCAGGAGAAAACTACAACATGGCTCCAAAAGGTTTGTGTTTTATGTTCTGTCCGTTTTATAATCACCAATACGGACCTGAAAAACAAAGGAGACCGCTAGCTAGGTGATAACTTCTCACGGGGACGCACAGTTAGTAACCTTTTTTAAAAGTAAAGCAACCGGAAGGCAGTACGTTTCTTTATTCTGAAAATCTCGGTAGCTTCTCTGCATTTCCGCGTCCGACTTCCCGTCTTTCCTTCCCCAAAAATGTCGAACTTGACCCGTTTCAGAGGCGTCGCGCGTAGAAAATAGAACCGGCGTGTAAAGGCCGCGACATGCTGCTCCTGAGACGCGGCCGACTCGCGCTGCTGACGGCTCCGGTGGAAAGAAGGGGTCAGCCAATAGAGATGGCAGATTTAAATTCAAATGCAGTGCAGAGTTTTTACCTGACAACGGCACAACACTGCCAGTTTTAGGCAGAAAATTAAAATTGTAACTAAAATGCACTAAAGTGCAAAACTAGTGACTACACGTGTCTGCAGCACGATTAGACACACATTTAAATAGTTTACCAGAAAAAAAGTTGATTTGGGGGTGACTTGCTCTTTAAGTCAAAGTTTTAAAATCAAGAAACTTTTCCAAAATGGAATAGCCAGAAGTCTTCCAGAGTCTCTGAAAGACAGACGGATCTCCACTTTCCACTCAACACTGTGCTCTTGTGCACGATGTTGAGCGCATCACAGACGCTCCCCCAGCTCCTCTTCAGTGCTGTTTGCACGCACTGGCAGCAGTGAGAGGCAGAGAAAGTGTGAGATAATGGGCGGATGGAGATCTTTTGTTGATTGTTACCTCTGCGAGGTTCTCTGTGCATAACGTGTCAAATATTCGTCATTAACAAACTAACTCACAGGCAAATAAATAAACAAATCGCCTCTTCTAAAAACAATCGTAACGGCTCAGCCCATTGCCGACGGGCTAACCCTTCTGTCTGGTTTGAAATACGTCCAAACTGCAGACATTATGTCTCATGAGGCGACATGCTAGTTCTGCATTAAGGCTGATTCATGCTTCTCCGTCTGCGTCAGTGCGGAGACACGCAACGCCATTATCCGTCCTTGCGTAGGGCCCCGGCAGGCACGCAAGTACGTACGGAGTTGAACCCACTTTTTTTAAACATCAGTCGAACGAGACGGAGAACTTGTGATTGGTCAGGGCACCGCTGTCGGCTACACCGCCGCCATTGCGCCTTCAAAAACATAAAAGAGAGCCGAGGATAACTAGCGGCAGACATGGAGAAGCTTGAAGAATACCTCGCGAAAAAAACTCTAAAATAAGAACGTTTCATCCTCCCGTGACTGGAGGAGTGAAAAAATATGCAACAAGCGTTTTATTTGTCGACGGAAATGACAGGAAACGTGGGTTTAGAGGTGGGGAGCGCATGAAGAGGTGGAGGAGAATGAGAGACAAATATGTCCGTGTTAAAACGTCTCTTACATACAAAAAAACACAGTATAAACACACTATCTTGGACCGATACATGACAGGATACCACAGAACAGCGCTACGCCCTCTGTTGTCCTGCCGGGGAATTGCTTTGCAACACTCCCCAGGAGACGGAGAAGTATGAGGGCAAAACGCTTCCGTCAATCCGTGTGTGTCTGTCCCTTGCGGAGCTGACGGAGAAGCATGAACCAGCCTTTAGCCTGCTGTCTAGGGATGAGTACCTTTGACATCTGAATGGATACAGTACCAATTCCTGGTACCTACGAATCAATACTTAACGGTATCAAATTTCAATACTTTTGAGTGTATAATAATTATTTAAATAGCGTTTTGATTAAATATATATTATTTTCCCAATATATAACCATATTTGATCAATATCATGATAAATAACAAACAACTGTTTGTATTTTATCATCATAGTGTTGTACAAAATTCTTCAATATGAAAACCTTTAACAACCGTTTCTAAATTATGCAAAAACAAATCCAGCTCCATGTACTCCTAATCCTCTCCTTTCCCCTCTGGACAAACTGTGATGGTGGGTCCTTGTAGTTTTATAAACTGCAAATGAAACCGAAGCAAACATCATTGCTGTGAACTAAATTTACTTCGTATCTTCATTCCTTTTGCCGTTCATTTTCAAAACGTTTATTTTTCCTACTAGGAAGTTGGAATTTCCGAGGAGAATGCGAACGCACCATTAGCTATGTAAACAAAAACTAAACTATCAAGCTAACGTTAACATAAAACAGTTTATTTAGCTGCTGGAGCAGATTAAGATGCCTCATACTCAGATCGTTGTCGCTGGTTTCATCATCACCCAATAGCCCACCTCATTTAGTGAAGTGAAGCCAAACTTTAGAGCGCCTTCGCTTTCTTCGAGTCGGAATTTTGGAGTTCCGAGGAGTAAGCAAACGCACCATTAGCTGAATGGAAACTAACACATCAAGCTAACGTCATCTTAATCATTTTATTTACCTACCGGAGCAGATTAAGATGATGATGCCTCACTTAGATCGTTGTTGCTGGTTTCATCATCACCCAGTTATCCACCCCAGTGGACACAAACTTCAGAATGCTTCCTCTCTGCCGTGCTGCTTTGTTTACACCCACAGTGACAAGATACGCTCTTGCGCCAGGCGAGCGGTACGAGTATCGAAACAAGGCACCGTTTCATATTATGTGAATCGGTACTCAGTCGGTACTTTGGAATTTGGTCGGTGCCTTAAAAAGTATTGAATTCGGTACCCATCCCTAATGGTGTCTGAAACTATCAAATCCAATCCTGTACAAGTCACATGACCGGGGCCCGATTTCCGATCACATGATTGAATAAGTACATTCCTTAGTTTAAACTAGCTGGAAACCATTTTTAAAAACATAATTCATACAAAATTTTAACTAAATGTTATTTTTTATTGTAAGAATAAATAAAACTAGACAGAATCTATCAGATCCCGATGGGAGCCCAGCAGCGCTGCAGCTGCTTGATGGTGTGCAGAAACCATACGTGACCTTTCATTGATCCTGTCACCATAATCAAATTGACAGTTCAGAGTGCCACAAATCAATCCATGAACAAACACAAAAATCACTGCAGCACGTACTTGTATCTGGTTGTAGACGTCATCTTCTCATTGTTCTCCAGGAATCTCTGGAAGGTCTCCTTGGATTCCTTGTATTTAATCCGGGCCTCCTCCTTTTCCTCCTTCTCTGTCTGGACTTTGTAGGCATTGAACGCTTGCTTCTTCTCACTCAGCTTAGGAAGAGCGCTGCAGATGAAAGCTGAATGTAAGGGTCGGAGTTGAAGCTTGTTACTGTAAATATTGGGAATCCTGGGAATACTGCACCTGTAGCGAGGATCATTGATTATCAGTTTCATGGCCTGCTCCCAGGAGGAGTTTGATGCCACGCCCTAAATCAACAAAAACATTCAGATCAGTTCAATAAAAATCTCAACTGGGGGGGAGAAAATGTGCAAAAAATGTCTCTGGTCCGAGGCAGCACAGTTAAAAAAAGACTAATAAAAGTAGGGATGCACCGATCAGGTTTTTTGCTGCCGATCACCGATACCGATATCAAAGAATGCTGATCACCGAGACCGATCACCGATACTGATCATGTGGATTGGCCAGAAATTTTCTACAACATTATAATGAGTGCTACAAACTACATAATCTGGGAATAAAGGAAATGTAACCTAATCTAAAATGGTCTGTATTAGGGTTGTCACGGTGTGAAAATTGAACCTCAAGGTTATTGTGACCAAATTTACCACGGTTTTCGGTATTATCGCGGTATTTTTTTTAAACGTGCTACATTTTCACACAATTAAATAAACCCTGTATGTCAGGAAATATTGTCCTCAGTTTGTGTCTAAATTTTGCCTAAATGTTGTTTATTTGTTTACATTTTTCCCATTAAGTCTTTAAAATACCAATATTTGCCCAAAACTTCTTATTTTTTGTCTGTTTGATGTCATCATTTTAAAAATATTAGATCGGATGACACTCAGTACTCAAGTAGCCTTCTAATCAGATACTTTTTTACCCTTACTTGAGTAATAAACCCTATATCAGGAAAATATTGTCCTCTGTTTGTGTCCTTCCAGTGAGCTTTGCAGATGTGGGAAAATGTCATCAGGCAGTAATCATTGTTAAATTCATAATTATTCTCGGAGAGTGACCAACTCTTATCTGCTCCTGGGAGCCCCGTAATGCATAGCGTCATTTCAACATGGAGGTGTCCGCGACACGGTTTATATGCAGGTAGCGGCGCTGCGGCTGCTTTATATAGCGACTCGTTGCATTCTCCCTCAACCCAAATCCTCAGATCACGCATTTTAGCTAAAACGCTAACGTTAACTTGCCTTGCGTTGACTGTAGAGTTGTGGGTGATGGTCACGCAGATGTGTCATGAGATTTGAAGCGTTGCTGCCTTTCACAGACTCTTTTTCAGCACATGCTGCAAACAGGATAGCCGTCTTCTATCAACTGTCCCTCGGCATTCTTCAAATATCCAAAAAATGCCCGTACTTCCCACTTTGTCTTCTTTGAGGGATAAAAATGTCCTGAGCGCTGCCGTCTACTCCTTTGGCCATTAATGCAGCTTTAGCTTCAAGAAAGTTTTGGCTGTAAACAACAAAGCGCGCATGTGCCGCTGGCAACTTCAGCAGATGATACGGTGGCTGGTAAGGGTCACCGCGCCTACACCGCAGCCACTGTAATCCACCGAGATAATACGGTTAAAAAAAAAAAAAAAAAAAAAAAAGACAGTTATTATTATTGTCAAAAATTATTTTTTACCGGGGTTTACCGCTACACCAGTTACCATGACAACCCTACCTGATCGGTCTGCTTTGATCTATTTTGAAAACTCCAATCAAAACCGATAGGGGCACTTTCAGCGGATTGGGATCAAATGCTGATCCATCGGTGCGTCCCTAAATAAAAGTTGTGTTAAAGTGTGCGTGGAGGGGCAATAATTCAAGACGGGCTTATATAAGCGCCCAGAACGTGACTCCTTCATCCATTAAGACCCGATTCCACTCTGCATCTCTCGTCTCCTCACTTGTCACAGCTACTCTAACTCACAGGAGCATGCCACTTTCTCTCACCGTCCTAATCCCAGCCAGCCCCTCCTGCCTGTGATCCAATAAAGCTAATCATAAAGACCGACTCATTAAGATCTTCAAGGAAGTGGCGAGCAATCTCAGAGGAGAGCTTTGTGCACAAAATTAAAAAGGGTCTAAATTTAACAACATGCGAGGTGGGTGGCGCTGGGCGGACCTGCGGCTGGAAGCACGGCACGTCTATGGCAGCAGGAGGTGAGCTTAACACACCTCCCAGGGGACCAAGAGAGATGAGGGGGTCAGGGATTAGAGCAAGATCCAGATGCAAAGGACGTGTTGATAAAACTCAGAGGAGAGCTGCAACAACACGAGGATCAGTCAAAATTGCACAAACTCTAAAGAAATATAGAAAACCTGAAGCACCCCTGCTGCAGGTGTGTGTGCATGCACCCATATCCACACGCCTGAGGGAATTTTCCACTCAAATGTGAAAACACTTAACAGAGATTTCCAACATTTTTATTGAGTCTGTGGTGTTTTTAAGACCTTTGAATTGGATTAATGATTATCATTTTTAGGGATTTTAAAGCTTGAATTATGGAAATTCTATCTTAAAGATCCTCAGAAACCCGGAACAGATAAGATGCATCAAATCATGTGTTTTATTCAGCATCTTTCTGCATTTCAGGACAGAGACGCCTCAGGAGGTAGAGGGTTGTCCAGTAATCGGAAGGTTGCAGGTTCAGTCCCAGCTCCTGCCAGAGAATGCTGCCGTTGTGTCCTTGGGCAAGACACTTAACACACCTTGCCTGCTGGCGGTGGTGGTCGGAGGGACCATTGGCACTAGAGTATGGCTGGCCTTGGCTCTGTCAGTGCGCCCCAGGGCAGCTTTGGCTACAATGTAGGGCTGGGCAATAAATCGAAAATTTATTGTTATCAAAATTTCCAACTCTTATTGAAAAAAATTCTCAGGTCAATAAATGTAAAAAAAAAAAAAAAAAAGAATAAAAAAAAGAAAAAAGATGTGTGTAGGTTGGCAACACTCGTGTCCCTTTAAGAAGCTGTACCACCCACATGATACATGTGACAGCCCCATCTAGTGGACAACTTTTGTTTCCGCTCATACCTGTAGTTATCGTCTATTTATCGTTAGAGGTTAAATCCTCAATATATCGTGATATTGATTTTAGGCCATATCGCCCAGCCCTACTACATTGTACCTCATCATCACCATCAGTGTGTGAATGTGTGTGTGATTGTGTTGTGAAGCACCTTGGGGGGTTGTAGAATCTAAGAAGGCGCAATATAAAATTCAGGCCATTTAACATTTCCTGAAGAAGCTTCTGGAACGGAGGGAGACGTTCCCTAGCCTTTGATCTCCAGCTGGACCTACCTTCTCCTTCAGCAGCTCCTTGAAGGCCTGCTTGGCCTCTTCTTTTGTGTTCCACTTATACGTTTTCTTCTGAAGTTCAGGCCGTTCTTCTTCTTTGACTTCAACGCTGAGAGCAAAAAAAGACATCACTGGAATTAGTTTGTTTAATTTCTGTGAATCAAACTGGAGAAGCATCAACTCCAGCTGTTTATCTACATTATACAGGTGCTGGCCAGTAAATTAGAATATCATCAAAAGGTTGAAAATATTTCAGTAATTCCATTCAAAACGTGAAACTTGTACATTATATTCATGCAATGCACACAGACCAATGTATTTCCAATGTTCATTACATTTAAATTTGATATTCATAAGTGACAACTAATGAAAACTCCAAATTTGGTATCTCAAAAAATTAGAATATTCTGAAAAGGCTGAATATAGAAGACACCTGCTGCCACTCTAATCAGCTGATTTACTCAAAACACCTGCAAAGGCCTTTAAAAGGTCCCTCAGTCTTGTTTTGAAGGCCCCACAATCATGGGGAAGACTTCTGACTTAACAGCTGTCCAAAAGACAATCATTGACACCTTGCACAAGGAGGGCAAGACACAAAAGGTGATTGCTAAAGAAGCTGGCTGTTCGCAGAGCTCTGTGTCCAAGCACATTAACAGACAGGCGAAGGGACGGAAAAAATGTGGTAGAAAAAAGTGTACAAGCTCTAGGGATAACCGCACCCTGCAGAGAATTGTGACGACAAACCCATTCAAAAATGTGGGGGAGATCCACAAAGAGTGGACTGCAGCTGGAGTCAGCGCTTCAAGAACCACCACGAGGAGACTCATGAAAGACATGGGATTCAGGTGTCGCATTCCGTGTGTCAAGCCACTCTTGAACAAGAAACAGCGCAAGAAGCGTCTCGCCTGGGCCAAGGACAAAAAGGACTGGACTGATGCTGAGTGGTCCAAAGTTATGTTTTCTGATGAAAGCAAGTTCTGCATTTCCTTTGGAAATCAAGGACCCAGAGTCTGGAGGAAGAGCGGAGAAGCACAGAATCCACGTTGCATGAGGTCCAGTGTAAAGTTTCCACCGTCAGTGATGGTGTGGGGTGCCATGTCATCTGCCGGTGTTGGCCCACTCTGTTTCCTGAGGTCCAGGGTCAATGCAGCCGTCTACCAGGAAGTTTTAGAGCACTTCATGCTTCCTGCTGCTGACCAACTTTATGGGGATGCAGACTTCACCTTTCAACAGGACTTGGCACCTGCACACAGTGCCAAAACCACCAGCACCTGGTTCAAGGACCATGGTATCCCTGTCCTTGATTGGCCAGCAAACTCGCCTGACCTTAACCCCATAGAAAATCTATGGGGTATTGTGAAGCGGAGGATGCAATACGCTAGACCCAACAATGCAGAGGAGCTGAAGACGACTATCAGAGCAACCTGGGCTCTCATAACACCTGAGCAGTGCCACAGACTGATCGAGTCCATGCCACGCCGCATTACTGCAGTTATTGAGGCAAAAGGAGCCCCGACTAAGTATTGAGTGCTATACATGCACATTCTTTTCATGTTCATTCTTTTCAGTTGGCCAACATTAGAGAAACAAACATTTTTTCATTGGCCTTTAGAATATTCTAATTTTCTGAGATACCAGATTTGATGTTTTCATTGGTTGTCACCTATAAATATCAAAATTAAACGTAATAAACATCGGAAATACATTGGTCTGTGTGCATTGCATGAATATAATGTACAAGTTTCACGTTTTGAATGGAATTACTGAAATATTTTCAACCTTTTGATGATATTCTAATTTACTGGCCAGCACCTGTACTGGCCAAACAAGGCCACTGCATTAAACTTGTGCAACTAGTCAGCCGTTATTTAGATACTTTTAACTTTCTTGCATCCAAAGTAAAATTTCATGTTTTACTCAGATTGGATTATCAGTAAGTGCTGCTAATTTCCATCTCATGTGTTGTTTCTGTTTATGTGACAGCAGAAAGGAAGCTAAACTAGCTTGGTGTATCCAATCCTAGTCCTCACCACCATGCCATGCATGCCGTCTATGTTTACCTGCAACAACACACCTGGTATGAATCAGTGGGTGATTAACAGGCTAATGAAGGCCATCAATCTTTAAATCAGGTGTGTTAAGGCAGAGGAGCAGCTAAAACATGTGCAGGGCAGTGGCCCCTGATGATCAGGACTGAGGCCCTGTCCACACGTAGCCGGGGATCTGCCAAAACGTAGATATTTTTCTACGTTTTGGCCTGTCATCCACACGAAAATGGATCTTTTTAAAAACTTCGGTCAAAGTGAAGATCTGCGTTTTCTCCGTTTTGGGTGTCTGCGTGTGGACAGACAAAACCGGAGTTTTAAGGTCCGCAACGTCACTTTCCACGACAAAAAATTGCTGACATCACGTGTGCGACCTGTGTTTACACTAGCCGACAGCACGGATGCCCTCAGAGCTGCGCTCGCTTTATCAATTGTCCAAGCGCTTTTTGCTTGTTTGTTGTTGCAAGCGGAATTACTGCTCCTTGCGGAAGACCACAGACGAAGGACGAGGTTAAGAACGGGGGAAGTACTGCCACCTACAGGTCTGGCATGTCCTTAACAACGTATTTATCCGGGTACGTGTGGACATTTTTTTTTTTAAACGAGGTGATGTGGATGCAATTTTTTGGAGGGGCGGATATTCGTTTTTTTTAAAACCCGGCTACGTGTGGACTAGGCCTAAGACCAGTAACGTCACCGCGCCGCGACGAATACTTTCCAAATTCAGAGTGCTCAGAATGTGGCCTTAAAATCCATTCTCCTTTTCCCTGATTTTGAGAACAGGTGCGGTGTAGTCTCATCATAAAATGCACAGCAGGACAGGTGTTGTAAGAAATTCTGTTCCCCTGAAATCTGTTCCCTCGTGTTGGGAAGTCTCACTTCAAGCCCTCTTCCCACCACTTATGATCGACTTGTACAGAAAAAGTATGTAATGTAATGATGTCATGCTTGTGATATTTTTTATTTATATTTCCTCCTAAAAACAATATAAAAGTACAGTAAAAACATTGTTGTTCACCCTTTTCCAGCAAGTTTATCATTTTTGAAAGTTATGTAAAAGGATGTAATCTAACTCAGTTTAACCATCTTCTATTTGAGGTTGTTTAGGCCTCATAATGAACATTAAGTCCTGTGAATTTGGAAATATTAGTTCTTTATTTGCCCAAGTTATTAGGGGAAACATATTATTTTCTCAGAACACTGGCGGTACCTCTGCTGTAACTCTTCAAACAGTAACAAAACAAGGAAAAAGTTTAACATTTGCAATCTCCACTTATGCAGCTTCTACTTAGTGCGGTAGCAGTTGCTAGGTGACAGGAGGACATCCGTCCTAGTAGGGGCGGGACTATTATTTGAGGCTAGACTATCCAAATTCACAGCTGTTAACATCCGGTCTAACTGGACCTGGAAGAACACGTTCTGCTGAGACCAATGAGGACAGGTACTCATTGGATGCAACCCCTGAATTTGGACACAGCCGTGGTCTGATTTTGTTAGCTTGCAAGAGCTGATTAAACCCCGTCTGCATCTTAACCTGCTTCACACAGGGTTAATTGTGTTAATGCAAATTTCACCTTTTTTTAATCACAGATTTCTGTGGACAAAAATGAAATGCACAAAGAAAAAAAAAACTCAAAAACGAAAATGAAATGGATCTGACATTTTCAAAAACAAAGAAAGATGAAAAGTGACAGAGACGGAAATCCAATCAGAAGACGAGAAAGATGTGAGGAACGGACACGAGGGCTACTCAGCAAATGGAAGAGGCGGGACCTGAGAAGAGAACCAATCAGTGTCCGGAGCCACCCACTGTTTGAACAAGCCCCCATTAAAGGTAACAGTTGAACAATTTATGTTCATGGCTGGGAGAGAACGTGAAAGAATGTCAAATATAATAATAGTTTTAAAAAGAGTTTAGTCAAAAAAAACTAAATTCAAATTTCTTGTCAAATAGAACACTGGCAAGTGAAAAAAGACAACACAAGCCTGTGACAAATTTGAGACGATCAAAGCATCAAAAATGCAAAAACATTATCTTTAAGATAAAAATAGAAGAACAGCAGGACCATAACCAGAGCAGCGAGAGAGGCCATCACTCATCTCCCACAGTTCAAAGTTCAGTCATTATACTAGAATAAAGCTGCCGACCTCCGTGTGCTCCGTTCGTTAACCTTTGCAACGTTCTGATAATTCACCTCCATTTCCATGCATCTGTAAAAGCTACAGTTCAGAAAACTCCTGCAACATTTCCTCTACGTTTTTCTGAAAAAGTAAACTTTCAAATCTGACCCATAGCTGTTTACCTGGCTGTGCTTTCTGTGACGACGGCGCTCTCCGAGGACGTCACAGGTGCATCAACAGCCTTGACCTCAGCTGTTTGATTCACTGTCACCTGGGACGGCGGCTCCTCCGAGACGGCTGCTGTTGCTGCTGCAGTTTCCACCTCCATCACTGTCGCCATAGAGGCTGTAGTCTCAGCTTGAACTGCAGGAGCTGCTGTCGTTCCAGGAACCACCGTCTCTGTTGTTCTGCAATCAAACCCAAATGATCAAAACCAGTGTCAGAATAATCATGCTGTTAGAAATAAGGTAAATAAATAAGAGTTCCTACCCATTCTCCTCTGCTTTGATCATAGCTGGAATAGACACACAAAAAGAGTTAAACAAGGCTTTCGGCTTTCATCTTAAAGCTCGTTATAAAGAAATGCACTCAAGAAGCTTCCAGAACTCATCTACGCATCAAATCATTTGCTGAACATGGCAGCAATAGGAGTGCATGGCTCACGTTAGAAGGCTGGTCCTTTTCTTTACCTTCCAGATCCTCCAGCTCTTTGGGCTTGGTCCACCTGGACTCTTTTGTCTGAGAGTTGTAATAATAAGGCTTCCCAGTGTCGGACTTGTACTCCTTCCAAGGACACTTGGACAGTAATTGCTACAAAAGCAAAAAATATATATATAAGGAAATCGCACTTCAACTGCAAGTTAGAATACACCATCTACTGAATCTGGTACATTTATAATACATGTAATTGTCTTTATTCCTAATTATAAGTACACAGATAAAGAGGCAAATCCAGGTGTTGTGCAGGGCAATCGTACCTCTGCAGGAGACTTGAGTTCATCCGGCTTCTCCCATGTGGACTGCTTGGTCTCCGTATTGTAATAATAGGTCTTCCTATCTAGTGATTTGTGTTCTGTCCACACCGACTTCTAAAGCAAACAAAAACAACAAACACTCTAAATCAGTTTTTTTACATCTTAAAACAACTTGATTTCAAATAAAATACAAGTTGTTTTATTTTGAAAATGTGCAAACCTTTTTTGGCTGTTCCTCCTGTGGCGAGCCGTTGGCGGTACTCTGCAGAGACGAGTCAGACAGACAGACGTTAAAATATAAAAACCTGTCAACGTGTGATGAATGGATATGAAGGAAGCAGCAATAAACGTACGGTTGTTCCAGGCGCTGCAGCTGCAAGAATCAAGACAAAATAAATAAAATTCAGATTAACTTTCAATAAATACAAATGAAAAAAATTGATTTGTTAAAATTATTGTGGTTTTTACCTGTGGAGTCAACACCTGGCTGTGGAGAAAAAAAAAACATTTATTTGTGATTTACCAGTGACAGATACAAGAAAATTCACAGATTAGGTTGTTTTTCTTTACAAATATAAATAAAAAATATAAAAGAGTTACTTATACGTGTAAATGTTAGCATCAAACAGACTGCAGGTTATTTATAAGACGTGTGAAGCATCAAACACCCTGCTTTAGGGAAAAAAAAAAAAGAAGAAGAGGAGAAAAAATGGTGATAAAATTACCGGCCCCGTCGGTTGTACAGATGCAGCTGGGATGCGAGGTGGGATCATCATCCCCGGCATCATGGGCGGCATCATGCCTGCCATCTAATAAAAGAAGCGTTGTGAAACACTCATCTGCAACATTTGAAACCAAACTAGTGAAGGTGCCAAGTATTAAGACACAGTGTGAGAACGGGTGTCTGCGTTGTAACTTGGAGGAAAAAGGTGGGACTGGAGCTGAGTGCTTCTCTTATTTAGCTGTGTGAATACTTAGAGACACCAAACTGCATCTCAACTTCTCAAACTGGTGACACCTTTTCCCAAAATAAAAATAAAAATCACATTTTCAGTGTATCATGATCACATGCACTTACCAAAGTGAGCAAAAAAAATGCTTATTTGGTTTTAATTAAAAATAAAAAGGGGAATGAGAATATTGTAGAAGTAATTAGTCAACCAGTTACTTAACTTTGTATTCAGACCATTTTAAGAGTTGATATATTTTGACTTTCTGATTGAATCTGATAGTCTGCATGTTCTCCCTGTGCATGCGTGGGTTCTCTCCGGGCACTCCGGCTTCCTCCCACAGTCCAAAAACATGACTGTTAGGTTAATTGGTCTATCTAAATTGTCCTTAGGTGCGAGTGTGTGTGTGCATGATTGTTTGTCCTGTGTGTCTCTGTGTTGCCCTGCGGTGGACTGGCTCTCTGTCCAGGGTTTACACCACCTGATTGCCCATTGACCGCTGGAGATAGGCACCAGCCCCCCCGCGGCCCAACGTGGACAAAGCAGGTCAGACAATGGATGGATGGATTAAATCTGATTTACATGTAATGGTTGGAACAAAGAAACGATAAAGAACTACAAATGCACAAATATGTAGGCCAAATATATTTTTTAACAAAAACAGAAGTCTACCTGTCCCATTGGTGGTGCAGCCATAGGTGGCATAATGCCAGGGGGCATTATACCAGGTGGCAATGGGGTCATACTGGGTGGTCGCTGGGCCATAGGAGGAATTCCCATGGCAGGGTAGTGAGGCATACCCGGCGGTCCCATCTAGTCATGGAATTACATTACAAGATGTCAGAAAATAATAAATAAATAAATAACAGTTGTTGTAAACATTTTCATAACTTACATATGGGGGAGGTATTGCTGCGGGGGGTACAACTGGATAAGACGCTGCCTGACTCGAGCCAGTACTGTTCTCTGATGAAGACTGTAATAAGAACACCACAAATGTAGTAGAACATTAGCAGTGTGTGCATCATTCATTTACTTTAAAAAAAAAAGTCCAAACTTTTGACAGGATGGCACAATTTGTAATGTAGAAGCCTGAAAGGTCAGAGGCCACTAGAAACAAGTTTCAGTGAGTATTAGGGTCTCGGTTGCAGCAGGGACATTTCTGGGAGCCAGTTTTTTTCCACAGCCATTGCAATGCTTTATGTAAAAACTGCCGCACAGGCTTGAATATCTGCTTTAAAACTTTGATATTGCACCATAGTTAAAAAAAAGTTCCAATTTTTTAGTTGCTGTTTTTAGTGGTAGGTTACAAAAAAATGCTCACTGCCTGTGTGTATTTACCTGTACCTTTGTTAATTTTTTCATTCTCCCTGGTTTTTTTTTTCAATGTATGCGCTGCTGTAACGAGTGAATTTCCCCAATGTGGGATTAATAAAGTCAATTCTATTCTTCATCAACTCATTTGATCCAATTTCTGACTGCTGACAGCAGTTTTATTCATTTTGTACATCCGGCCCTGCTGTTAAAATGTGTTAATATTTTATGTATGGCTAAAATATGATCTAACACACGAATTTAAAGTAAAACAGAGTCATCACATTTCCCATCAACACCAAAGATGTGGGAACAGCTAAAATACTGGATTGCAATTAACAATGTTCCCACTAAATGTGGTTAACTGACATAAACACGGACAGTAAATTGAATTAGTCCGATCTTATCTTAAATTATTAAACGTACACAGCCGTTTCTGCAACGGTGGTTAGGAGTCCTGACAATGATAGCAGCTAGTTTTGATTAAGAATTACTACACTGGCAGGCTTCGTCTAAATCCTGGGAAAATTGTTAAAGGTGAACGGCAAAACTTTAACGAGTTAATAAATGGCCCCTGTTTACACCCCACGCTAGAAACACCGTTAAGAGTGCCTAATGAAGTGACACATTAACAAGTCAAAACATCTCTAGTGTTGCTTGAACTTTAGATTTTGCACTGCAGCTTTTATTCCGGGTGATACACTACGCCATGACATGATATGCGGCTAAACTCAATGCTAACACATACGCTAACCCGTGGTCTACAGCAAAACATCGCTCTCCTTCGCAGCAAAAGTAAAGACGCGGATTTTATAACGAAAAAAATATATATCTCATTCGAACCACCGCTAACTTAAAACGGTATTATCTTTGTTCCAGAACTTTTCTTAAGAGCGGCTACACTCACCATGTTGACGAGGACCTCTGCTAAATCCGAACACCTTTCAGCAACGACCACAGCGATTGGTTCAAGCTGCTCGTGACGAAGGTAGGTCAAATGATGAGCTTCTTTAATGACATCCTGCGTCGAAAATGCGCATCACTGCAAGAGACTGCGCAATCAAGACACGAGCTCGCTTGAGTATCACAAAATAAAATAAACATTAAATAATTTTTTTAAATAAATACATAAAAAAACTTGAAATATCTGGCACCAAGCCAGCCTAAGGCTGTCTATATCCCTATTTATCAGTCTCTATCTCTATATATCAAAGGTGTGACCAAGTCACTGCTTTGCAAGTCACATGTCTTTCCAGTCAAGTCTCAAGTCAAGTTCAAGTGAAAGACAAGTCCAAGTCGAGACCAAAGTCAATAATGTGAAAGTCCAAATCAAGTCCAAGTCCTTATCTTTGAATTTTCAAGTCATAATGAAGTCATCTGTCAAACTTCAATTTAATGACAATGATAATAAATAAATTCCAGAAATAAAGCTTCTGAAAGCTTAATACATTTGCTCAAACAAGCAGAAAGTGCAACTGAAATTGATTATAAACAAAGTGCTGCTGCATTAGCAGTACAAAATCAAACCCAGAACGAAGAATGATTTATGATTTTTGTCCATGTTGTGCCACTTTTGTTCTAAAATATCAAATATGCTCAAGTCATCATCAAGTCAACAGATGCAAGTTGATTCAAGTCGCAAGTCATTGGCGTTCAAGTCCGAGTCAAGTCGTAAGTCTTTATAGATTTTATCAAGTCAAGTCAGAAGGCATTAAAATAAGTCATGTGACTTGAGTCCACACCTCTGCTATATATGTTCATTTATTTGGCAGACGCTTTTATCCAAAGTGACCTACAATTGTAACCTATAGGGTGCTTCACATAAACAAACAAACAAAAAAATCAATTAAAGTATCAAAAAGTTATTAATAATATGCTTAAAATGAGAAAAAATATTACATTTGTGATTAAAGAAAAATAATGTAAGCAAAGGGAGAGAGACAGTGAATAGGGAAGAGGGAAATCAGTAGATCAAGATAAAGTAGATAATGGTGGAATAAGTAAAAAGAGCAAAATAAAGAAAGGGTGGTGAAAAAGGTCACACAAAAGCCAGCTTGAAAAGGTGGGCTTTCAGCTGCTTTTTAAAGGAGTCCACTGATCTCATGCTCAGGGGGAGAGAGTTCCAGAGTCTGGGGGCCACAGCAGCAAATTATCTATCACCTTTGGTCTTTAGCCTGGTGTGCTGCACAACCAGTAGGCTTTGGTCGCTGGACCTCAGGGACCTGCTGGGGGTGTAGGGACTGAGAAGATCACCAATGTGTGATGGTGCTTGTCCATGTAAGGCCCTAAAGACCAGAACCAGGATCTTGAAATGAACCCTGAAGTTGACTGGCAGCCAGTGACGCTGGAGGAGAAGCAGGGTGATGTGGTGTTTGGAGGACTTGGTCAGAAGCCGAGCACAGGCATTCTGAACCATCTGTAGACGGTTCAGGGAGATTTTGCTCAGACACGTGAAAAGAGAGTTACAGTAGTCTAAGCGTGAGGAGATGAAGGTGTGGAGAACTGTCTCAGTTCAGAGCGGGACAGAATGGGACTCAGCTTAGCAATGTTCCTGAGATGGAATGAGGAAAAGTGGACAAGAGTACTGACATGAGAGTCCAGAGTGAAAGCTGGGTTAAAGGTCACACCAAGATTCCTGACATGTTTGGTGTGAGAAGCAAGCTGACCAAGAAAGTCTCTGACTTTGGGAACCAGCTTGTCTGGGGCACAGATGAGGATATCAGTCTTATCTTCATTTAGTAGTAGAAAGTTCCCAGCCATCCAGCATGCATGGGGAAAACACTTCCTGAGAGTAATGAATTACAGTAATCCAGTCTTGATGTAATAAATGCATGAACTAGTTTTTCAGCAGCACTCCTGGAAAGGATGCTTCTAATCTTAGCAATATTCTGACGGTGGGAAAAAGAAATCCTACAAACCTGTTTAACGTGGGATTTGAATGGCATGTCCTGGTCAAAGATGACACCAAGGTTCCTTACTTTGTTCTCGGAGATTAATGTAATGCCATTCAGGTCAGATGATTGATTAAGCAATTCCCTTCTCTGAATTTTAGATCCAAAGATGAGAACTTCAGTCTTGTCTTGATTTAAAATCACAAAGTTTTGAGTCATCCAATTTTTTATGTCTTCAAGAGAAGCCTGTAATCTAACTAACCGATTAGGTTCATCAGGGTTAATGGATAAATATAACTGAGTATCGTCAGCATAACAGTGGAAGTTTATCCCATGCTGTCTAACGATTCTACCAATTGGGAGCATATATATAGTAAAACGAATTGGTCCAAGCACGGAACCCTCTGGTACTCCACAAGTAAGCCTGGAGTATGAAGAAGATTTGTCACGTACATTTACAAAATGAAATCTATCAGACAGGTAGGATTTAAACCAGCCTAGCCCTGTTCCTTTGATCCCTACAACATGTTCAAGTCTTTCTACAAGAACATTGTGATCAACTGCGTCAAAAGCAGCACTGAGATCTAACAAGACTAGAACAGACACAAGATTCTTCTCTGAGGCCATGAGAATATCATTTGTAACTTTCGCCAATGCAGTTTCAGTGCTGTGATACTCTAAAACCAGACTGAAATTCCTCAAACAGATCATTAGTGTTTAAATGCTCTCATACTTGAGTGTCATTGCGAAAATTCACTTGCTACAGCACATACACTTAGAGAAAAGGAAGTACACAAAGACAATAAGCTATTATTGTTATCAACCACCAAAAACAATGAATAAAAAAGAAACAGGTTTCCAGAACTAGTATGCAGCATGACGGACACAGACATAACAATGCACATTCGGTATTGCACAAGTACTGAACACATACTGAATATTGAGTTGATGTTATTGTGTACCAGGATAATGCCTGTACCAGTTAAACTGAGGACTTATACACTCTCACTGCATAGGGGATGAATGACCTTTGGTAGCGTTCTGTTTTGCATCTTGAATGTTTCAGTCTACCACTGAAGGAGCTGTCCATGGCCTAAGATGTAGTGGGTGGGAGGGATTTTCCAAGATGGTGCTCGCATTCTCCAGCATTCTCCTTTCAGACATCTCCTCAACCGAATCTAGATGGCAGCCCAGAACTGAGCTAGCTTTTTTTAATTAGCTTGTTCAGTCTCTTCCTGTCACGGTGATCCAAAGTGAGCCAAATGTCAGAGCTCCAGAAAGGTACAATGTGCAAACCAGGACCCAAGAGCTACAGCCAGAAAGTCATGCCTGAAGCACTGGAAACTGCTAACAAATGCTCTAAGCCTTGGCCAGCAGCCTAAAGAGATACACGAGAAAAAGTGAAGCCAGATGAATAAACCAGCTCTTCTTGACCCAACCAGCTAAAGTGTACTCTCAGTGGCACGGTAATAGAGTAGATAGAGTAGACCCACCAAGGCTGGAGACTGAACAGTAATGGAAAGACAGTTGCGAGAAGGAGGCATCACACAACAGCAATGCAAAGTGGCTAGCCTCTCTAAGAAAAGACCACAGCGACCTTTCTGAGTAGAACCCAGTATCCATCACTGTGGAAGACATTTAGGAGTAAGTCTCAGGTATGAAAAACTGGACAGCACCAGGACCTGACATCAATACACTCCGTGAGTGCCTGGCATCACAAATGAACCAGCTGCTAAAGGGTGGGACTCACCCTGAATGGCTAACTGAAGGGTGCACAACCCTGATCATGAAGGACCCCTTCAAGGGTACAGTCTCATCTGACTTACGGCCAATTACCTGTCTCTTTACAACATGGAAGCTCATGCCAGGCATCATAGCGACTAAGATAAGTGGGCACATGGATCAATACATTGAGCACAGAACAGAAGGGCATCAGCAGAGATACCAAAGGAGCCAAACCCCAACTGCTGGTAGACTGAACAGGCATCCAAGGCTGAAAAGCCCAACACACCAACCTGTGTATGGCCTGGATTGATTACAAGAAAGCCTATGACTCAGTGCTGCACTCATGGATCATCGAATGCTTGGAGCTGTGCAACATCAACAGGACTCTGAGAGCCTTCATTGCAAACTCAGTGGGGCTGTGGAAAACCACCCTTGAGGCCAATTGCCCAAGTCTCCATCAAATGTGGCATATACCAAGGAGACGGCCTGTCTCCACTGCTGTTCTGCATAGGCCTGAACCCCCTCAGCCAAATAATCAACAAGACTGACTATGGATACCAACTCAAGAATGGAAACACAATCAGCCACCTCCTCTAAATGAATGACAAAGCTGTACGTCAAGAGCAAGTGAGACATCCACTGACTGATCCACACCACCAGGATCTACAGCACTGATATCGGGATGTCATTTGTACTTGAGAAGTGTGATCGGATGGTGACCGCAAAAGGGAAGATAGTCCACACAGAAGGGGTCTCACTACCAGACAAAAAAAGAAAAAAACAATAGCAGACATCGAGGACAACTAGATATACCTTGTTATCCCACAAGCAAATGGCAACCTCGATGAAGCTGCGAGGACAGGAGCCACAGCCAAATACCTACAACAAGTAAGGTAATTCTTAAGAAGTTGGCTCAATGGCAAGAATAAGATCTGGGCAATAAACAGCTACGCCCTGCCATTAATCAGATATCCTGCAGGAATAATAAGCTGGCCAAAGGAAGAAATACAGACCACAGATGTTAAGACATGGAAGCTCCTAACCATGCATGGAGAGTTTCATCCCAAATCCAGCACACTGAGAATGGACACCAGCTGTAAGAAAGGAGACTAGGGAGTGTGAGAGCCACTGTCCAGGATGAAACATCCAAGATCCATAAATACAGCAAGGATAAGGCCCCAAGAGATGATGTGCTCAGTGAATGTCAGTGGCGAACAGAGGAGGAGACGCTGGAAATACCATCGTTTGAGGACAAGCCCTTACATGGGATGTACCACCAACAGATAACTGAAGTGGCCGATATCAAGAAATCCTACCATTGGCTAGAAAGAGCTCGTCTGAAGGACAGCACAGAGGCACTCAGCATGGCTGTACAGGAACAGGCCCTGAACACCAGAGCAACAGAGGCCAAGATCTACCACACCTGACAAGACTCAATAGGTGCTTTTATAGGACACTCCATGGCGGCATATCAGCGTAATATTACCGCAATGGTATATCTATAAACACGCCATGCCAGCATGGCATTGCGCAAATTTTGCAGCATTCGTTCCGCCTCGCTTTGTAGTGATATTGCCGCGTCAGACCCTCGCCTCTGACGGCTAAACACATGTCAGCCCCGCTAATCCCTTTGGAGCGACTGTGGGAGGGTGGTCGGAGAGACCGGTGGCGCCAGTGTTCGACTGGCATCACCTCTGCCAGGGAGCTGTGGCTACAATGTAGCTCATCATCACCAGTGTGTGAATGAGTGGATGATGGATTGTTGTGAAATGCCTGGGGGGGTTGTAGAACCCTAAGAAGGCTCTATACAAACATAGGCCATTTGATCATTGTTTTGGCTCCAAATGAAACTTCAGTACAAGTGGAAATTAAAAGGTGGTCACATTTTAACTGTGTGTGTAATATGCATTTATCTGTCACACATTGCGCTTTATGTTCCTTCACTTATAATGTATATTTTCTGAACAAAACAAGACTATGAAAATGTGTTTATTAAATTATAAGAAAGTTACAGATTCTTTGAAAACAGGAAATGTGATAATCAGACAGACTAAGTGCCTCTTGATGCAATTGGTGGCTTGATTCTGTAGGATTTAGAGTGCTATGAAGGTGTGAAGCCTTAATGCAAGAGCTGGGAGACAGATGAGCCCCCACATGGGGAAGACTGCAATAAACTCTAATGTATTTCCTGTCAAGATTGGGAGCATTCCCTATCCATTCTCCCAACAAGGGGGGAAAGTGGTTGTGAGTGATAATGATGGATAAATCTTCAGCATGATGATGGGAGTCAGTCAACCACAGAGCATCAGTCGGAGACTGAAATAGCCACTCTAGTTTGAAAAGGATGGATGGATGGATGGATGGATGGATGGATGGATGGATGGATGGACGGAGCCAAAATATTCAGTGGAAAGTATAAGTGGGCCATGTAAAACGGACTATGTTTTCTTTACATTTATGAATGTCTTGTGAGTCGTTCTCTGTGGAAAAAGCTCTGGTGCTCCTGTTTCAGGAAGCAGAAGTTAGCAGGAGGAATGGGGAGCAGAAAAACAGCAGAATTTGGAGTCTTACTCAATAATATTCATGATATTCAAACATCTTGACTCTGATTGGCTAACAGAAGATCAACTTTTTCACTGCCTTTGATGGCTTTGTAATGCTGATGTTTTATCTCCAGAAATAACGTAAGCCTGAAGGGGTTCCGCCACGTTGGGGAGTTGCTAATACTAACAGTTAGCTTCTATTAGCCTAGATGGGCTCTACTCTCTCCTGGTTGCTTAATCAACAACAGCCTTCCCCGGTCGTGAATCAAGGTGGGTGAGTCCTTGAATGCTTGTTTACAGTGTGACACAAATCTGTGTGGCTTTTTCCGACTCGATCATTTCCCATCTAGTTTACTTTGATGGCCAATGCAGGAAAATGGGTAGAAGATTATTTTCACGTTCAACCTGTAAAACTCAGGGTGACTGATCATATTTAAAAAAAATAACAAGTAAAAATGGATTCTCAGTAAACTTGCTCTTTAAAAAATACACAAAAATAATGCTACTGTGATTTTTTTATTTAAATGATCAACAAAATATTAAACATGCAGCATCTCAAAACCGGCCACAAATGACCCCCCTGCCCCACACAGTGGATACCCCAGTTCTATAGTAAACACAGTATGTTTGTGTGCACTGATGTTCTATCGCTCACACGGCTTGCCAGTAGCTCATTCTTGTTTGTGCTATTGATTCACAATATATGAGGTGGTCAATGTTAGCCTCTGGCCATTTTACCCAGTGAGTCCAGCATGATGCTGCCCTGCCTTACAGGCGCTCTGGTCTCGTCTGACAATTGACTTCCTGTCAAACACAACCACATAAACGATCAACAAAGAGCAGACTTACTTTCAGTTTGCCTTTCAATCTCCTCTCTGTGAAGAAAAGAGCCAAAGCATCTGTTTAATCTTCAATTTCATTCAAAGATGTTTTGGTTTCTAAGCAAACATTTGAGTTTTCTTGCTTTTTATGATTCATAAAAAGAATTCACAAGTGCTCATGACATCCGTTTTCTCGTGAAAGCAGGAACGTGGACAGTTAACTTGGAGTTTGTTTGCATTTTGTATCGTTTCTGACAGGTGGTCAAATAATCTATAGGATAAATTGCAAAGATGAAACATTTTTAGCTGTGTCATCACAAAAGTGCAGTCATTCTCCGTTTGGATTTACCACATGGGCTTTTTCTTTCTGCTCTATTTTCACCTTGCAGTCCAAAATAACATGCTAGCTTGTTCATTAGTGAGTCCAAACTGAGCTCAGGAGCATTTTTCTGCACCATCACTAAAACATTACCTTAAACAGCTTTCTCCATGCTGTGAAATCACAACGTTGACCCCCATCATCTCTCCCACCTCTCTCTGCTCTACTATTTCTGGTACAATTCCTTGCCGGATTGCAATTATCACTTGCAGCTCACAAAGCTGTTGATTGGTGAGGACATGCTGTTCGCAGCCCTTCCATCTGAAAGAGTGCTGGTTTCACATCATTTAGGTCAAATTTGCGTTTTAGTGCTCTCACCCACATATCTGTTTACTTAGATGCACATTAAGAAAACCTGTGAGAAGAAAAGTCAGATGTCCCTGTTGAATGTCACGGTAAATGTCAAGCCTTATAATTTGAGTGACTTGTTCACTTTTCACACTTAAAAAATCTTTTAACCAATTTATCCTTGGAGCAGAAAGACAGCTGCAGATTAAACACATCTGGCAGGCCTGTCAATCTCCATTGAGTTTGTGAATTTTCCTTAAAGAAACTAGGTTGTGGATTTAAGATGTTCTGTTAAAAAGTATATCAGACATGCTTTAAAAGGCTGGTTGGATGGAGGAGACAGAATGTACACATCAGCTGCTGCATCATTTATCTAATGAGCTTTTCAACATCAGTAAACAAAACACTCTATGCAAAAAGGCAGTTGGTGGGTTTTAGTGGTTTGACTGTGATGGTCTGCCTCTAACAAATGTGTTGAAAATTTTACAGTGCAATAATCACAAAAAGAAAAGGACGTAGACACTGGGTGTTTCTCATTGTCAAGGCGCTTGGCCTTGCGAGGCAATGTGTTGCGAGGTCAGGCGACTTTCTTACGAGGACACTGTCCTTCCTTGGTCAAAGAAAACGGATAAATGGAACAGACTTGCATCACGTGACAACAGCTTCCACGGCGGTCATGTAACGTCACATGATACGGGAGATATCGTTAAATTTTATACGTATTAATTTCAATATAAATATGTAACAAGCATTTTACTTTTAAAATTGTGTATATATTTGTTAAATTAAATAAATAAGTGAGTTACTAACTGCTAGCCACCGAAGCTGCAACTACTAAGAAACTAACCAACCATAGATTACTTATGGATCTAAAAAAAAACATTGTAAATTAGTTGACTTACTTTTAAACTTTAAATATGCCCCCAAAGTAGCTGCCATCTTCTGATTCGCCATCCTTTAGAAAACACTGCGGCGTATTCTGGGTAATTTTTGACCAAGGCTAGGCTACAAGACACCCGTGTATCCTTGCTTAGCTAGCTTAACAGCTAGAGAACACACGCTTAGGTAGAACATGAACATTGGAACACGTCTTGGTGGCTCTTGATGACGTATCTCCTAGGCAACTGGGGCGGGGCCAAGACATCAAGGCAAGGTTCCTTGGCATTGAGAAACACCCACTGTTTAAAATCTGTCCTGCTTCTATTCTTCCAGGTTCTAGAGCCAATCAAATTTGATCTCGCAGAGTTACCAAGCCTGTGCCAGCAAAAATTGCTGCAAAGACATCTGTAATTCAACACCAGACAGCAAAGAGCACCAGTGTTGTGGAAAAAATGTTAGCCAGTAAAAGGAGCGACCTAGAAGTTATTTCTTGCACCCCTAAGAGCCACAGCGCCCTTTTTGTTTTACTATAATATCAGGTAAAGAAGGCTAGAGGCTAACATTGTGTAGCGTTAAGGATTGGCTACATATATATTAATGACATATTAATGTACTGTATATGTATTAATAACATGTGATATTCAATATAAATATGAAATATCAATCTAATTGGTCTTTGAATTCTTAATCAGAAGACTTTGGTTTCTTTGACTTATTCAGGAAACATACACACTTCACATTAATTCAGACAGAGTCCAGAATATAGTTTTAAAAATGATTTTAATTCTATACTAAATGATTGTACATGTCAAAGTATTAATGAAATGATGGTTATACAGATAACAAATGATGAATGAAGTGATGGAATGGAAGCTAGATGTTTTAGCAGAACCTTGTGAGTATCTGAGATTGAGCTTGTGAAGTCTGGATTGTAAAATCAATTTGGCTGTATGGTTTGATAAGCTAAACTTTATTTAGTATAAAACCATCTGATGCCAGTGTGCAGAGTCTACGATACCCTTGCATGTCTGTTGGTCCGGAGGAAAGGCAGCCCGAGTGGTGAGTTCGCCCGACGTCGAGACTACGAGAACCCAAAGATTCGTAGCTCCCTTTGGATTCAGCTTTCACCGGCAACCAGGGCCTGCAGGTTAGATGTTTGTCTGAGGCGGTGGGTGGCTCTTAAAAGAGCCGTTGTGTCAATTTACCCATTTGTGACATCACAAATGGGAACTTTTTGAAACGGCTTATTTGAGCTCCATAATTCCCAAACCAAACATTGACAACAAAAAAAGGATAGATGTTCTATGCCATGTTTGCAATGTTGATAGACGCAGTAGAGAGCCACATGGCCACAAAAAAGAAATAAAAAAGTAAAAGCTGAGTTTTGTATAATAACCCCCTTTAAAGTTCCCAGGCAAGAAAAGAGAAGAAAAAAAGAAACAGCAATCCTGACTCAAGAAAAAAAGAAATTGCTTTGCGACGGGAGTTATGTGAGAACATAATGTGTGTCAGATGCCTTCCAGACAGATGAGCTGGTAATTCATATTTCCACCCTTTTTTCTCAAGAGAACAATTTGATTTGTCTTCCAGCTTAGACAGGGAAAGTTGTAAGGAGGAAAAAGGAGGATGAATGATGGTGTCAACACACACACTCACATACCCACACACACACACACACACACACACACACACACACACACACACACACACACACACACACACACACACACACACACCCTGCAAAAAATATGTAATGAACTTTAGTTCCTCTTCGTCTGTGGTGCATTTCACTTGTAATGCCATATACTTAAGCCTCGGTCATGTGATACCCACAACATCTCTGGCTGACTTCATTTAGGAATTCATGTCTCATTTGATGCATCTGCTGAAGGAATAGAGGTGGTGAAGTGTTTTCATTAGAGATCAGATGTTCAGCTGCGGTCACTCTCTCACTGTACTCTCTGCAGTCTGTAATGAGAGAAAATGGCTGCAGAAAAAAAAGAGGAGGCAGTGGTGGGAGAAAAAAGATGATGCCAGGGGATTTATCTTTGAGAGAACACTGAAATGGGCTTTTGTGCTCCACGTCCCACGTTTACAATTTCCAATAGAATATTATGTTGAAGCAGTTGGTTTTCTAGCATGTGCTGGTAGAAGATTTATCAGGATTGTTTGTAACTTAAAGTAATTTTGCTGCTGCTATTTGTAGCGAGGGCTTATGAAAAATTGAATCTTCAGGCCTGTCGGGGTTGTAATGGCCTCCACTTGTCTGAGTAATGTATTAAGTGCTGATAAAGTTATTTTGAATGAAACACCTTAGGTGTGTTCTTGCTGTGTCGTATCTCTAATTCCATGCTGCAGTTCTTTTTTAAAACACAGAGCAGTTTTGTTTACCTGTTTTCCCGCTACGTTTCTTTTGTGGCTGCAAACTTCCTCAGGCTGACGCTGATGGTGGTGTCACTTCCTTCTCCGTTGCTGCCAGCCTGAGGAAGTTTGCAGCCGCAAACGAAACATAGCGGGAAAACAGGTAAACAAAACTGTTCTGTGTTTTAAAAAAGAACTACAGCATGGAATTGAATGAAACATTTTCATAACAAAATACTGGAGTATAGATTTTCCTTCTATAAAACAAAACCACTTTTCTTAATAAAATAAAGCATTTGTTTTATATATAGCATGATAATGAGCACGCCTTTTAAAAAAATGGCTGCAGCAGATCATCTGTGGATGTAAACAGCAGCAGATTTTTCCTCGTTGCACAACTTAAAACTTGCTCAAAGCTCATAAGTGCAATTTAATTTATCCCGTGCATCATTTCAAATCACTTTGGCTACTCTGTTTGGAACGAAAAGCACTTAAAAATATAAATTATGCAGCCACATATTACAGCTTTGTAAACACACTGGGTTTTAATGAAACCCAATGTGAGTGCAGTGGTATTCATCCTAATAGTCAAGAGAACTCACGCTCAAATATGGGATAAAGATTTCAACCAAAGGATTTCTTTTTCTAACTTATCTCAGAGGAGATTGAGTGAGTAATAGTGTAATCTGGGGATCAGATGCAGCTTTTAGCCATGCTCCCCACACTGCTATTGCAAGATTACTTTGTAATAAAGCCTGCTTTCAATAGAACACACCACATAAATCCATCTAATATTGGTTATAGCTCCAGGAAACAGCACCAGGGGTTAATTTGTCAAAAAAAGAGTGAAAAATCCACAGAAATTATATATGCATCATTTATCCTCCTGGTGGATGTATTTGTTGTTCAGTGCTTTCACACACACAAAAAAAAAAAAAACACACTCATTCACTCCAACCCCCCCTTTCAGGACATTATGTCCGGGACATGAATGAGCAGTCAATTAGCTATTACAATGCTCATTGTCTGTTATTAATGCCCTACTTGTCACTCAGACAGAATGTCTCCATGATGCTCATTAAACTTTTATTATCTAAACGTGACTCATCCTGTCACACACTACATTATCAAAGATGATTTTTAAGCCTGATGCCACATCTGTCGAGGACATTGTGAAAGATTGTTGAGATCATAACATCAGGTGTGAAAAGACGGAGTTACAGATCCCAGAGGAGTGCTGCTGTGGGCAGCGTAGTGTAAAATGGGATAGCCACAGCAGGTTCACCACACCTTGTTGAATCTAATAATACTCGAAAAACCTGGGATAAACACCCCCGCCCCCTTTGCAAAAGCTCTGACAAGAGGAACCATTTGACAGCGTGAGGACTGCATTAGTAACACACCACATCTGGTAATATAAATTATACATGCAAGACTGATCGCAGGGCCACAGGAGGACTCGACACTTTGTTTGGAAGTTTTGTTTTCAAATGCAACAAACTGATGAAGGTTTCCTGTGTTCAAGGGACATTTATTAAAATGGATATAAGAAAGTTTCATTCATTGCATTCAGAATATTTAATAAAATGCAAAAAAAATTGTGCTTCATTTTCTTTTTTATGATGTTTTTTTTAATGATGAATAAATAAACATACATAAATAAACATTTTCTGATCAGAGCTAGGATTGAACCTGCAACCTTCAGATTACTGGACAACCTGCTGTACCTCCCCAGCTACTGCTGCCTATTTATGCAGAGCACCTGGATTTTGAGTTCTATAAATTATGGAGTCCTAAGTGTTGAAAATAAAAGGCAACCTATTCCCTTACTACACTGTAAGAAATGAAAACCAAGTTATGTCGACTGGTTCCAGTACCTAGTAGCTTAAACGTAAAGCGTAACCCCAAAATTCCACTATCTCCGCTCCGCTCCGCCCCCGCTTTCCGCTGCCGCTCGCTTCCAAAAGTCAAATTATACTGTACCCGCTCTACAACGGCTCCGCTCCGGTGCGTAGACCTGAGGTGGGCAAACAAGCATGCGCGGGATTTTCGAGATCTTGCGATACAGTCCGAGTAATAAACGCGGAAGTTAGATCCAAACACCCGTTGTGTAGGAGAAGCATCAAAATGAACTGTTTAATCTGCCCATCATTTGTGTTGAGAGATCAGCAGTGTTTGGATCAACAAAGTGTGACTACTTTGATAGTAGAAACTGTATTTATGGCTTATTTTTGTGCATTTAAACTTCAGCCGCCATTGATAGTTGTTAAAAGTTGTTAAACCTGTGCATATGAAACAAAAAAACGCCTTTTGTTTATCGATTTATTGTGAAAAACGGAAGTTGTGCTTGCTCCTTTTCCTGTTGGGCAGTTGTGATTTCTTTCCATTTACTGCGGAGGTGCTCTGGCACGGATGCTGGAACAGAGGGCGGCGCACTGCGCCGCACTGCCGGAGCACGGCCGCAGCACGGCCGCAGTAGTGGAATTGCTCTGATTGACTACAACGGGACCGATTTTGCTCCGGCGTTCGTGTCGGAGCAGAGCGGAGGTAGTGGAATTTGGGGGTTAGTCTCTTGTCTAAAGGGCTTATGAGGTGTAACTAGAGATGTCCGATATCATCTGCTGATATTGGCATTAAAATATAATTTCTGCAAACATTTGTATATGTTTTTATTTTTTTAACGTTCACATTCCTCTCCCTGGGCTGCCACCTTACCGTGGTGGAGGGGTTTGAGTGTCCCAGTGATCCTAGGAGCTATGTTGTCTGAGGCTTTATGCCTCTGGTAGGGTCACCCATGGCAAACAGGTCCTAGGTGAGGGATCCGACAAAGAGCAGTCCAAAGACCTCTTATGTTGAATAATATAAATGGACACAGTGTTCCCTCGCCTGGACGCGGGTCACCGGTGCCCCCCTCTGGAGCCAGGCATGGAAGTGGGACGTGCCGGTGAGTGCCTGGTGGCTGGATTTTGACTCATGGAGACTGGCCGGGCACAGCCTGAAGAGGAAACGTGTGTCCCCTTTCCCATGGGCTCACCACTTGTGGGAGGGGCCAAAGGAGTCAGGTGCAATGGGTGATGGGTGGTAGCCAAAGGCGGGGACCTTGGCGGTCTGACCCTCAGCTACAGAAGCTGGCTTTTGGTACATGGCTTGTCATTTCTCTGGTGAGGAAGGAGCCTGTGTTGGTGTGTGAGGTTGAGAGGTTCCGACTAGATATAGTCGGACTCACCTCGACACATGGCTCTGGCTCCGGAACCAGTTTCCTTGAGAGGGGTTGGACTTTCTACCACCCTGGAGTTGCCCCCACTGAGAGACGCAGAGCAGGGGTGGGTATACTAGTTGCCCCTCATTTTGGCGCCTGTATGTTGGGGTTTACCCCGGTGATGAGAGGGTAGCCTCCCTCCACCTATGAGTGGGGGGACGGGTGCTGACTGTTGCCTGTGCTTATGCACCAAACTGCAGCTCAAACTACCCAACCTTTTTGGAGTCCTTGGAGGGGGTGCTGGAAAGTGCTCCATCTGTGACTCCCTCGTTCAGCTCCTGTCAGAAGAAGTTTCAATTCTCACCTCTGACAGAACTTCCAAAATGTTCCGGGGGAAGCGAGGGACATTGAGTTTGAGTGGGCCATGTTCCATGCTCCCCTTTTTGAAGTGGCCAACCGGAGCTGAGGCCGCAGTGTTGTGCCTGCCGCAATCCCCAAAAGCACTGGTGGACATAGATGGTTAGGGATGCCGTCAAGCTGAAGAAAAAGTCCTATAGGGTCTTTTTGGCCTGTGGGATTCCAGAGGCAGCTGATGGGTACTGGCAAGCCAAGCGGAATGTGGCCCGGGTGGTCATAGAGGCAAACACCCGGGCATGGGAGGAGTTCGGTGAGACCATGGAACAAGACTTCCATACAGTTTTGAGGACATTCTGGTCCACCATCTGGCACCTCAGAAGGCGAAAGCAGTGTGCTACCAACACTATTTCTAGTGCGGACGGTGTGCTGCTGACCTCTACTCGGGACATTGCGAATTGGTGGGCAGAACACTTCGAAGACCTCCTCAATCCCACCGGCATGTCTTCCAGTGAGGAAATGGTAAATGGCCTGTATTTGATATAGCACCTTCTAGAGTCCTGGAACCCCCCAAGGTGCTTTACAACACAATCAGTCATCCACCCATTCACACGCTGGTGGGGATGAGCTATGATGTAGCCACAGCTGCCCTGGGACGTATTGACAGAAAGAAGAAGAAGAAGAAGAAGAAGAAGAAGAAGAAGAAGAAGAAGAAGAAGAAGAAGAAGAAGAAGAAGAAGAAGAAAATATCATTTCTAGAGCGCATCTCAAGGTAAAAATCACAAGGCGAGGCTGCCAAGCACTGGCACCACCTGTCCCTCTGACCACCACCAGCAGGCGGGGTGGGGGTGGGGGTGGGGGGGTGGTTTGAGTGTCTTGCCCAAGGATACAACAACAGCAACAGCAGCAGCTCGAACCCGCAACCTTCCGATCACAGGGCGAGCACTTAACTCCTGTGCCACCATTACCTCCAGGAAGCAGGGTTCGGGGACTTTGGCTTGGGCTCTCCAATGTCTGGTGCTGAGGTCAATGTGATTGTCAAAAAGCTCCTCAGTGGCAAGACCCTGGGAGTAGATGAGATCCGCCCAGAGTTCCTTAAGGTTCTGGATGTTGTAGGGCTATGTTGGATGACGCAGCTGTGCAAAATCACATGGACATCGGGGGCAGTTCCACTGGATTGGCAGACCGGGGTGGTGGTCCCCCTATTTAAAAAGGGGGACCACATTGAGTGTTCCAACTACAGGGGGATCATACTTCTGAGCCTCCCTGGTAAAGTCTATTCCGGGGTTCTGGGGAGAAGGGTCAGGCAGATTGTCGAACGTCGGATTCAGGAGTAGCAATGTGACGGCTGAGACTCTCACGGTGTGCACTGGAGTGCAGCAAATGCTGCGACAAAAACCGTTCCACTGCCGTTTCGCGCCACTGATGCTTCCAGTGTGCAGTAGGGGTAAGACCCTGTACACACCTAGCTGGTATCCCACAAAACAAAAACATTTCTTTCATACAGTTTGGCCTGTCATTAAGTGAAGATGGTCAACACTGAAAGCAATTCTTTCAAAAACTCCAGTCACAAAGGAGGTTTGCAAATTCCAATTTGTCAGTATTTGTTTGTGCACGTAAATATCTGGGCTTTTAGGTTTTGCAACGTAACTACACTGACGTCACATGTGTGACCTTTGTTTGCCTTTCACTTTCTTGTTTTTACAAGCTCAGTTACTGCTCCCAGTAGAAGGACAGAGGTGAAGGATGACACTAAGGAGGGTTATTGCCCACCACCCAGTTATTCCGCATCCAAGGAATGTTTCTCGACAAACATGCCAAAAATTTGTGGAACTACTGGTGCCTTCAGGCTTGGCATGCCTATGAATGTGCTTCACAATGGATGAAGATTTTTTTTCGTAGATTGGCAGAGGAGGATATTTGGCTTTGCAAAAACCGATTATGTGTTTACACGGCCCAAAGTCCATCATGGAGAACTTATATTTTGCAGGAGCCAAGAAACCAGCACAAGCTCTGTGATTTGCAGACAGCTGTTCAAGAGGCTGCATTGAATCCCAAAATAAATATCTGAATAATCAACATTTTGCATGAATTAAAGTTATTTTGTTCACCTTTATCACTTCATTTCCACTTGAGTTACAACCCTGGTCAATTGCTCTGTTTGTCTTTATTTTCACATTCAGCAGCAAAACTACGGCTCCTTTTAAATTCCCCACATTGACCTCCTTTCCTCTGTCACATACTCGTTAACATGCAGATTAGCACATTGGGGTTATGTGTGTGGTTCTGGAGAACCTGGGGATTAACCCACTGACGCACAGATCAGCTGATGAACCTGAGACTCCTGAGCCACATCCAATTAGAGTTGCCGCCAAGGGTTTAAGAGTGTTTCAACAAAACAGACAAAATCCAGGTAGAAGCTTTTAAAAGCAAAATCTAATCCAAGCAGCAATCAACGAGACAATAAAGATGCAAATGGCAGCATTTGGGTAGTTTTTATGCCATCAAAAAGGTAAATTTTCAGCATTTTCACATCTATGCTAAAAGTCAATCGCACAGCTGCTTTTAACAAAACTGAACTATTTGAATTCATTAAATGGGATATTTTCTTCTCCCTTTTAGATTATATTCGGATCTATTTTGAATAGTCAATATCAAATTCTTCCTTTGGACCCGTGAGACCCTTAAGGAGTCAGATGGACCCACTGTCACTGCTGGGTGTGCCGACTGGCAGTCACAGCATTAAATTCAGTTAGGTGGGAACACCTGCTCCAGAACTGTAATAACTATTTAGCTGTTTGAGAAAAAAAATCTGATGGCAACACTGAGCGCAGGTGAGAAATAATTACCTCATTTCTGAAGCTTATGGAGAGGCTCCATTTAAAATCCCCAAACACTCGCTTACACGTTTGATATTTCATTAAACCGCAGCCTGAAGCTGATGCAGGAACGTGATGAACTGGTCTCAGGCTGTTTTGGTTTGTTTCCAGAACTATTTGCACATCCAGATCAATTTTTCACAACATGGTGCTGACAGGTTTTTATTATTTTGGGATCAAAATGTATTACTGAACAATCAGGCCAGCAGAGTGTTGTCACAAACAAACCCTGGGATGTGATTAGTTTTATTTGAAACATATTGAATCAGTCTGTTGTGGGTTGTTCTTCTGCACCTTATTGTACAAGTAGCTACAGAAGAACACAATAAACAAATTTAAAAACAGCTATTTTTTTGGCTGCATGCACACTGTTGCATGAAACAGCAATTCCCAAGGAAATATTGTGAAGTCCTGGCAGGAATTCCCACATGCAGCAAACTCTGCCACTAATATCAAATGAAGAAGCATCACATTCTATGGAAATAATGTGTAAAGGTTTAAAAAACAGCATTAACATGACCCGCCATACCATTTTTTGAGGTAAGCGTATTTTCAAAGTATTATTAAATGACTTTTGAAGTTGTCAGAAGCAATCTTTTTTTCTACTTACCAAGGTTGTCCAAATAGCTTCAAAACATTAAAGGTGTTCTAGAAAAAAATGATTTTTCTAACTGGAATGTGTCCTTTGAGATTCTATGTTACATAAGAAGTTTTGTTGGGGCTCAAAATGGCCTAGGAGCCCTGATAAATGGCCCAAAACAACTCCATTATAAAGCCTTACAATGGAAAGACTGTTTTACTCCACCCACTTGACCAGGATACTGACTATATTCAACATCAAGATACCTGTGGTTTTAAATTCTAGGCCTGCTTTAAAGGCGCGGTGTGTAAGAATATAGTAAGAATTTTACAGTAAGAAAATCCCAAAAGACTCAAATGTCTCAGTAGGAAGGTTAAACTGAAACATAATTCATATCCAGCTGGCTGAGGGAATTTTCAGTTTTAGTCCTTTCAAAACAAAGGAAGGAGGGACGTAACTACTGTTTACCTTCTGTGAGTGTGGGGTTGCCGTGTGTCCTGTGAGCTAATACTGCAGCACCAACAATTGTATTTCGAGTTGTTTAAAGTGATTGCAATAACCCAATTTTACCACAGGATGTGATATTAAATTCATTTCCACATAATGTACCTTTAAATTAGTAAAATTAGCAACATTTGATGAAAAATGAGGTATTTACATCAGGTATTGTGTTGTGTTCCCAATAAACGAAACTCCCTTAACTCTTGTAGTCTAGAATCTAGACCGTCATTTTCCGAAGCTAAATAAGTTTGCTTTGCATGTCATTCTAGCAACGCTCCGCTGGAACCTCCGCAGCCCTGGCCAGTATTGTGGCTGGCCAATCACAGAGCGTTTATTTAGAAAAACCATGTATTTTTGTCTTCTTCCCTGCTTCTTCCACAATGCGGGACTGCCCCATTGACTGACATTCGTAGTGGTCCAGTCACAATGCTCTTTTGCTTTGATGGGCCAATCATAAGCCCTTTTCAGACTGACATTCTGGAACATTTGCGGACAATTCAATCCGGTTTTTAACCGGAACTGTGTTTTCAGACACACCACTTTTGTACCGGAACTTGTCCTTTCGGCTGCGTTCACACAGCAGTGAAAAGTTCCAGATGTCTGACGGCGGCGGGGGTGGGGGGTGGTGTGGGGTGGGGGGGTGGGTGGGGTGGGGTGAGAATCAGACTTATGTTTAAAGAAGAAGAAGAAGAAAATATTATTTCTATAGCGCCTCTCAAGATAAAAATCACGAGGCGCTTAAGCATAATTCTGCGCACACGAAGACGCATAAGAGACCTGGATGATGAAGCTCAATGGTTAAAGGAATCACTGAAGCAGTGTGAAGCGCTCCGTCGCGCGTCTAGGCGGTACCGTAGGAGGCGAGCTGCCGTGGTTCGCCGCATGCTACAGGAGCGAGCTATCTAGGTGCGCACAGCATCCCCTCCTCCTCCCCCTCCCCCTTGTCCGGAACTCTACCTCACCAGTCTGAAGCAGCCACCCTGTCCGTAACATGTCCGGACCTGTTACTAGGGGCTTCGTCCGGTAAAATTCCGGAACACGTTATCCGGATGTTTGTATTCAGACACAAAGGTCTTACGGACAGAGTCCGGAACATTTCCGTTTTTCATGGCCTGTCTGAAGGGGGCTTATAGTGTTTTGTCAGTCAGGTGGGTGGGATGTTAGTGTAACTGAGCGAAACTAAGATGGCACCGTAGCGGTCCAGTCACCGTGCTCATTTGATTTGATGGGCCAATCACAGCACTCTGTTGGTGGCTGAAATGTTACTGAAAAAATGAAGATGGCGACAGCTCGTTTAAAATGACCTTTGCATCAACTTTGGAGTATTTAGACTTGGGCTTTTCTCTGAGTCAAGAGCAGAAAGAGGTACTTCAGTTTATTTAGAAAAAGGATGTATTTGTGTCTTCTTTGATCGACTGTCTTGTTGACTGACATTCGTAGCGGTGAGCATGTTACGTTGTTTGTTTGTTATCCAATAGCATGCAGAGACAGTTTGATAGACAACAATAGATCCCGCCTCACGACTGAGAGCCGTCAATGGGCCGTGGCCAGACTATATATATTCTATATATATTCACAAATAGGTTGGCTTGCCAGGCTATAACTCTTGTGCACTGATAAAAATAATGTGTTGCTGTTTTGCTGCAGATACAGAAAAAAATTCAGTTATTTAGACCTGCACTTCTGCTGAACAGAAGCTTTTGGAGTGTCTGCATTTGACAATCCCAGATTGTTAATTAGATACTGTAAAAAGACCCCATCACTCTCTTTTTGCCTGACTTATTCCAGCCGCTCCATCTCCAGAGCTCTGTTCTCCCTCTCTTATCTCCAGAAAACAGTTGGGCTGAAGCCATCTCTCTGCTGGCCCTTATTTAGACTGCTGATATCCAGTTGACTTCACACACACATGGAGCGATGCTTTTGTACCCTTTTCCCAGAAAGTCTGATAATGCACATCTTTCCTGTTCAGTCTTAGACAGGCATTTAATTAAAAGAGCATCATGCCATGCTTTTCACTGTCTCACCTTTAGCCACGTCCAAAAATAATAGATGTAACCTCCTGTCTCTTTTTAATTCATAAGTGTGTTGGCTTAAACTCTGGCCGTAGCCCCCAACCACTCTGTAGTTCCACTTTCAGGACAAAACAAATAACCACACCCTGATTATCCACGCCTCAACTGATAAGCACACTGTCCTGATTTTATTATATCAGTTAAGCCTCATAATAAACACGCAGCCTGATATGTTTCTAATTATTCCTTATTGAGGAAACAGTCATTAAATTAAATTCCCCTGAATGTGGTTAAAGAAAAAGGAATTGGATACAAATTGAACAAATCTTTTTATTGTTTTAAATTGATGAAATACAAGAACATTACAATACACCAATAACAGTATCATTTGTTAAAAAAAATCAATGTATTTGACCCCAGATTGTAATTGAGAAACAAAAATCCTTGCTTTTTATTCCTTTAAAGAACTATGCTTGATACGGGCATCCGTTTTATTTATTTCACTTTTTTTTTGTCACGGCTGAATTCACTCCCCAACAAACAGATTTTGTCAGGCGGCACAGCTAAATAATCTTAAAACTTTACTGAACAGAAGTTTTTAAGTCCAGTAAAAGTTTCTTTAGAGATTGGAACTGCTTAGATCATTATGTATGTTAGGAAAGTAGAAAGGAATAAAAAGTAGTTGTATAAAAGCCAAAGATGACACTCTGTTTCTTTCTTTACTGACTGGAGCCACAACACTGATGCACCTTTCAAGAATGGTCAGAGTAGACTGCTGCTGAGGAGACTAAGTCTTTTGCAAAGCAAGGAGAGCTCCTAAGGAACTTCTTTCCATCTGCCATCTTAATGGTGTGGTTGGGGCAGCAGCTAATCCATGGCCGATAGACAGAAATTAGATGAGCTCATTAAGAAGGTCAGCTCTGTCCTGTCTTAAGATATCCCCTTATTCGTCTGCAGGAGGTGCATGGGACACAGAAGGACTAAATTAAAAAATCTTCACTACTGGACGTTGTTTCCCACCTCGTACATAAGCTGTTGTGGAGCTGGAGTGACCGACTGCTGCATCCCAGGTGCATGAAGGAGCGTTACTGTGGGCAGATCTGCTGGTGTTCAACTGGGGTTTACAGGTCGATCCACGTTGTAAGCCTCATCTATGGTCATGAGTGTTGGGTAGTTACTAGAGGAATGAAATGCAGATAGCTGAAAGTTCCGATGCGCCTGTTTGAGGACATAGAAGTCAGCTGGAGGAGGAAGTGGTGGCAGACGGCAGGATTTTGAGTCTTATTTCCCGACATTTGGACATATTGCCTCTGATTGGATAACAGCGACAAAACCCTACCACTAGCTTTCAACATTGATGTTGTATCTCCACAAATAACATAAACCTGAAGGAGTTCTGCTGTGTGGTGGAGTTGCTAATGCTATTGGTTAGCTTCTGCTAGCTGAGATGTTCTGTTGTTTCCTGGACACTAAACCTACAACACCCTTTCCTGTTCCGAGCCAAGGTGAGCGAGTCTACGAATGTTAAGTGGCAGTTTGACGTAGATCTTTCAGCCTCTTCTGAACAGATCTTTGTCTGTCTATTTACTATCAGAAGCTAATGCAGGAAATGGGGGTAGAAGATTATTTTCACAATCAGCCTGTATATTCAAATCAGTTATTTCAGCTACCCTCATACAATAATAGGACATTTGCACAAATCAGCAGATGCCCTAAATAAATATGGGAATTGGAACCTTTTTTTAAGGAAGAACCGAAAATATACTAAAAATAATAGATTCAGCAGAAGTAGAGCTAAATATGTGCACAAGAGAAATTAACATGTCAAAATACTTTATTTTGACACTCTCTTCACCTGATCTATATCCAGATGTTACTTTATGAGTGTTTGCAGATTCCAAAAGGTATACAATACAATGTGCACCAAATATTTTAATACTAAGAGTGGCAGTTGTTCTCTCAGAGTCACTTGTTATTACAACGAGCCCACGCACATGCCTATTTCCATTACCAGAATCTTTGAAGGATGCAATGCCTATTATCTCCGGTGCAGGACGGGAGACACAAAGGTCAGGAGCTGGAGATGTTAATTCAGTTATAAAGGACAAAGAGGGAAATAACAGCCCTTTGAGCGGAAAATTGCTGCATCTGCACGTGATGCACAGCCCAGAATTGCACCTGGATACTTGTCAAGAAGCCTTCATATTCTCCTATACTGTCACTTGTCTTATGTCAGATCTGTCCAACCCGTCTGTAATCAGAGCCCAAAAGCACCCAAAGGCTAATGAGATGTGACAGTTGTCAGATCCATGCAGCTTGTCCCATCACACACACCTTTCTTAAAAAACAGTACAGCTATATTTAGGGTATGGAGCCTGCCTGTAAATTGTGTTTATTTGAACTGGAAAGACACAAACAGATGTTTCTAATCCTTCTTAGGGTCAGACAAAAGAAATAAGTATATAGATTGCAGATGTGCTTCTATTGCATACATTTGAATGGCAATAAAAATACTTCTTTCATTTAAGGGGGATAGATGACAAAACTCACCTTTTGCATCCTTTTGTGCTGCCATGTGGGTCTCTACTACCTCTAGAAACACTCCAAAGATTAAATTTGTGTTTGATTTTAGGAATTATGAGCCTAAAACAGGGATTCCCAAAGTGTGGTGCGTGCACCCCCAGGGGTGCGCGAGCTGCCGCTAGGGGGTGTGCTAGGTGAAAAGTGTAATGGCTGCGGAGCTCAGAGAAGTCTGTCAAAAGTCACCATTAGCGTAGCCAGAAACTCATTTGTGGGTGGGCCTAAGAAAATGTAAGTGGGCCCAATAAACGTAATTGAAAACAAATATATTTTGCTTGTGTGTGTGTGTGTCCTCCGCATATGCCCTAGCTCAGGGGTCGGCAATCCGCGGCTCTGGAGCCGTATGCGGCTCTTCCATCCATCTGATGCGGCTTTCTGTGCTTGTAAAATAATGAATGGATATTAAAATAAAATGCTTTATATTTTACTGCATAAATTTTACATCTGTAAGCTAATTCTAAATGTAAAGATTGTCTGTGTAAACCTGAACAGGTCCAACCCGGTCTACTGTGTGACCGGGTTGACGCGTCACGCTTGTCCGTAATCATATAGGCGCTTTCTGAGCTAAAGACGTTGTGAGATTCTGGGACTCTCTTCAGATGCCACATTGGAGACAGGAACAAGCACAATTCAGCCAAAGTTTCATCATCAGGGAACATTTTCTAAGTGACAAGTCTCTCTGAGAGACCGGGTTTGGAAAACGCTCGCTTCAGTGGGAGGAATCTTCCTGTATGCGCTCTGGGTCTGCAACGCACTCCAAGCCCCTCTCCACATCTTCAGCTCGCTGTGCACCTTATGTACACGCTGACAGTGAGCTGCGCTGAGCAGTGTCCAGCTCAGATGTTCAGAAGGAAATCTTTTCTTGAGAGATTTAGCTACATCTGCGATGTGCGAAACGAATAAATTGTCAGTTCGTCTGCATGTGTCGGGTTAATTCTTTGTATTCTTTCTCCATCAAAATAAACGGCCAAATACGGGAACTGTCCGGTCAACACAAGCCCTGCTTTTAACTGTTTTGTTTTCGTGTGAAAATTGTTGCAAAGAGATAAAATTTTACTTGATTAACACCAGAGCCAGGCGCACTGCGCCGTTATCTCCGTCACTGTAAATGAGGGAAAAACAAAATGATCGGATCCTTTTCTGACTTTCCCCACCTACAAAGTTTAATTACACAATCAGACGTGACAGAGCCTGGATTTGTATTCTGAACAGTCTAAACATGTTTTAAAAAGAAACGTATGACAAAAGTGGCACCTGCTCAGTAAAACCACCAACAGGGTGAAAAATATCAAAATATTGTCGGCAGAGACGGGCTACAACTTCTGGATCCACTTTATATAAATCGTTTTATTGATTATCGTCTTATGAAAGATAAGTTTGACGTACACGAGTAACCGGTACTGGCTGCTGTCACCTGTTGTGAGCAGCGCTCTGCTGTCTGAGGGTAGGCCCCGCCCACAATGCCGTGGCTGCTGCAGTGTTTTTTTTACTGTGGCAAACAGGTAATAATGGCTCTTTGATGGGAACAGGTTGCAGACCCCTGGTTTAGTGTGACGTCTGATATATCTATATCTATATCTATATCCATATATATATATATATATATATATATATATATATATATATATATATATATATATGGCCATACCCTGATGTAGGGCTGGGGGGTGCGTCAACACGGTCAGGACATAGAAGGGGGTGCGCGGCTAAATAAGTTTGGGAACCACTGGCCTAAAACAAGCTGTTTCAAAAATGCCCCATTTGTGATGTCACAAACATGGAAAGAAAAAAGAACAAATTCTCATGTGCGAAAGAGAGCTGCTGCAGGAGAAGTATAGAGTCTACTCTCAGCCTCTCTTGGATATCAGAGCTTCTCAGCTTACAGCAGCTCTAGTGGGCGTGGTCACCTCCAGCTTTGTTTTCTTAAAGTGACAGAGCTCTGAAACAACTCATTCTGGAAGGTGCTGCAAATGTCATAAATAAAACTGCCGAAATCGCTTCACGTGAGAGGGGTTTAGAGAAAAGAACTTCAGGAAAATATTTCAACTATTCTAACTTAAGAAAAAACTGTTATAATATGTCCCCTTTAAAACAAGTCTGGTATCTATATTTGACTACGGGTAATATTTGAATCAAAGCACAAATGGCAATGTCACCTTTAAAAAACATTGAAGGGCTTTACACAAATCAGATCAAAAAATATTGATACAAGGTTATAATTTTCATCTCCATCTAAGCTTTATTGAGTAATTTTTTCATGAATTTTTTCCCAAATAGAAACTCACACAACCGAACAGGGATTAGGGGGCTTCTGACAGATTTCAGCCGCAGTGATTGATTGCAGAAGCACAAACAATTCGTAATACCGAGTTGGATTAAAATATTTGTTAATTGATTTTTAATGAGACACTCAGAAGTATGTGCTGAGAGCTAATGAAGGAGTGACTCTCCATGTCAGTCTGTTACGGCATTATCACTATCTGTTTCATCTCTCCCTCTTCCTGTCTCCATGGGTCTTGTTGCTATGTGCATTGCTATCTACAGTCCTATCATTCCTCAGTAAACACATTAACTCTTTTATAGGTATTAGTGGAGCCATTTTTGTGTTCCTTTCAGCCACGGAGCTGTCATGTGCTGATTGAAAAAAAAATAAATAAAAAATAAAAGGACAGAAATACATTAAGTCATACATTTGTTTTGTTGGATTTGGAAAAAAAAAAGCTTTAATGCTGCGGCTTTCAGAGAGTACCCGGGTGTCTGCACACCTGCGAGAAATTTGCATTTGCAGAGCCAGGCTGCAAAATGTGTGGCGGCGCTAAAACCTGCTCTGATGTGTTTTGACACTGCTGTCACCTAAATGCAGGCTGAAAGGAGGCAGAAGGACACTGCTAAAGAGTGACACACACACACACACACACACACACACACACACACACACACACACACACACACACACACACACACACACACACACACACACACACACACACACACACACACACACACAGGTAAAAAAAAAGAAGTGGAAAAGCATATCACAGAAAACTGAAGAAAAATCAAAACTGTAAAGATTTATTGTCCATTTTATGTTTTACATTTTGCTGTTAAATAAGAATATATAATATATTTTCAACTGTCTACCTTAGAAACCCGACAGCTGACACATTCTGTTGTTACATTTTCCTCATGAAACAAACAATTTTCTAAATGTCATGTAAAGTTTTAAGAGCTTTCATCCATCATCAGCTGCCCAGCACAATAACACAGACAGCTTGTCATACACTCCCAGGAGTCTCTGTTCCAGTCTTTGCTTCCTCAGACTGTTTGTGTGTGTGTGTGTTTGTGTGTGTGCGTGCGTGCATGCGTATGTGTGTGTGTGTGTGTGTGTCTTTCTGCAGACTATACCAGCTCTTGTATTATATACACTGCTTCAGGGCTGACTGTTGTTGCTTGAGCTGTCAGATCGCATTGATCTACAAATCTGCAAAACATGGTGTCACGCTTGGAATGAATAAACAGTTTCTTCTTTTTCCCCCTCACACACTTGTTAGATTATTTAATTTGTGCCACGCTTTTCATATTTCACTTTCTGAAATATGACTGAGGGAGTTATCACAGAAAATTCCTGGAGATTGAGTTACTTTAGATTATCTTTCTGATACCTAAACAGAGTAGCCTGAGACAGCAATACTGTCTTTTTTTGGGATGCTCAGATGAGGTTTATGTGATGAGCAGGAGGCAGAAGAGGAATACTTTCTGTCCTTAGGTCACCTCAGCAGACACCTGCTTAGCTATGTGACTTTTTTTGAGGCTGGGATGAGATTCAGCCCCTCTAAATCCAAGACCATGGTCTTGAGTCAGAAAAGGGTAGAATAATATATCCATTATTTACGGATGCAAGAGAATTCCTGTTGATACAGAAAAAATAACAAATTTCTTTAAGACATAATTTTTTCCATCCATTTTCACCAATATTTAAAATTATTTCTCATAAAATGAAAGTACTGTTCTGGACATGGACAAAGACGGCTTTGTTGGAGAAAGCTGAGTTTACAACTGCTATAAACAGCAAATAAGAACATGAACATTCATGGATAAGTCAAGAAAACACACAACACACAGCAGAGATTTTACACGTGAAAGCACCAGACCAACTCTGTCCTGAAGGGTAAAAGTGTGAGTGAAGGTGAGTCGATCAGGTGATGCCCAGAGGGATTGTGGAGGAATATGATCACTTATGTGAGCAGCAGCAAAGACAAGGTGGCGTCAAGGCGCCAGCTGCTGCTTCAGGGAGCCGATTAATGTCAACCATGGTGCTCTTGTGCCTCTCTCACAGCATCGTGATGGAGTCCTAAACATCTTTATTTTCACACCTCATGAATATGTCTTCAATTCAACTGCCCTGTTTTATCAGACCTGGCAGGTTTATGTTTTTCATCAAAAATGACCAGAAGTTAACTTTTTACTTGCACGTCTACGTATAGGTCAATCTGACACTGTGGTAGGGATGGGTACCTTTGACATTTGAATCGATCCGGTACTAATTCCCGGTACCTACGAATCGATACCGGTACTTAACGGTACCAATTTTCGATACTTTTGAGTGTTTATTATTTTAATTCTCTTTTATAATTAAATATATATTTTTCTCAATATATAACCATATTTGATAAATATCACGATAAATAACATTCAACTGTTTGTATTTTAACATCGTCCTTGTAGTTTTATAAGCTGATAATTAAACTGAAGCAAACATCTTTGCTGTGAACTAAATTTACTGTGTATTTTCATTCCTTTTACCGTCTTTTTTCATTTGATTTTTCCTACTGGGAAGTTAGAATTTCCGAGGAGAAAGCGAACGCACCATTAGCTTATAACGGTGGCAATGGAAGCTAACATATCAAGCTAACGTTATCTTTAACAGTTTATTTAACTGCTGGAGCAGATTAAAACGATGATGCCTCTCACTTAGATCGTTGTCTGTCGCTGGTTTCATCATCACCCAGTTACCCGTCGCATTTAGTAAAGTGAAGCCAAACTTTAGAGCCGTTCATGTTCTAGTCGGAAATTCGGAGTTCCGAGATAAAGCGAACACACCGTTAGCGAAACGGAAGCTAACATATCAAGCTTATCTTAAACAATTTATTTACCTACCGGAGCAGATTAAGATGAGGATGTCTCACTTAGATCGTTGTCTGTCGCTGGTTTCATCATCACCCAGTTACACATCACATTTAGTGAAGTGGACCCAAGCGTTAGCGTGCGTTCTTTCTACCATGCTGCTTTGTTTACAACTCGCTCGCAGGAACCGACGACATAACGCTCTTGCGCATGCGCAGCTGTCTTGGCAAGTTCTCGTTATGAAGGACGGGTACCGAAATGAGGCACCATTTGAAACGACGTGAATCGGTGCTCGGTCGGTACTATGGAATTCGGTCGGTACCTTAAAAAGTACCGAATTCGGTACCCATCCCTACACTGTGGTTCTGATATGAAGAAATTGTGTGCCACATCTTAACTGTCTGGTCTCCAAACCAGAAAAATGCACTGCTGTACGACCTTGTTACCAAGAAGGGGAGACATAATAAAGTCCTTCTCCTGATTCCCTTATCTTAGCTGGCAACCCAAGGTCCCATGCAGAAGATGAGACTTTTCCTCTTGGAATATATCTTTCTTGGCTCAAAAATGACTTCAAAACTTCATATAATCATATTTTGTTGAATGAACAATTTGTTTAAATCCAAAGTGTTTCAATAGGGTGTCCTTTACTTTACATTAATGAATAATGCGTTAAAATGAATATTTTCCTGTCATGATTCATTTCAGATCTTAAATTACACTAGATTAGTCATTCTTGAATTAATAATTTAATCTATCATTATGAACACAATAATATCATAATATTAGTGTGAATGTTTAACATTTTTGCTTCACACTAAGAATGACCTCTAAGTATCTAAGTGAGGGAGTGATTTCCTGAGGTATTTGGTAACGCCTTTAAAATTGGTCAAATTCTGATTGGTCTAAATTTGTCAACAGCAGTTAATAAAAATAGAGATCACTTCCTGATCTAGCAAGTTCTTAGCCAGCTTACTCAGTAGGCTGACCGGGTGAGCAGAGCACTTGGGACCATCCTCTCTTTTGACCTCAAACTCACAGCCGCTCTGCAACGCTTGCGAGTGGTTTCAGACGCAACAACACCGGATGGTTTTCTGAGTAATCTCTAGCTTGTTAAACCATACAGCCAAACTGATTTTACAGCCCAGACATCACAAGATCTCTCAGATACTTAACAAGGTAAAGCTACAAAACATCTAGCTTACAAGGTCATCTAGCATAATTTCATTCATTATCTGTTATTTTCTACAACCATCATTTCATTCATACTTTGTCATGTATAGTCATTAGTTTAGAAAGATAGAATTAAATTCATTTTTATAAACTATATACCAGACTCTGTCTGAATTAATATGAAGTGTGTGCTCCCTGAAAAGTCCAAAGAACCTAAAGTAATATTAAACCAAATATTCGAAGACCAATCAGATTGATGATTCACATTTATATGGAATATCACATTTTATCGATCATTTAACAAATACCGTATGTAGCTAATCCACATCACTACACAATAAAATTACAAATTCATGCTTACTTTCCCAAAAGTAGCATTTTTAAATAGGTCTAAGGAAAATATTTCAAATATAAGGAAACAAACAGTTGGTTTTCTTGAAAAATACCCAAATGTATTCTTCAAAGTTCAACGTTTTAACAGCCTGATGCAAATTCAAGCTCAGTGACTACACAGATGTAGTGTTGTGGCAAAAGCCAAGCACACTCTTCTGGGAAGATCAAAAAGGAGACTTGGAATACCCAAATAGTATTTACGCATCAGATTTGTTGCACAAACCTCACGAGGTGAGACTTTCTCAACACCCGCATGTGGTAGCGAAATTCACTAACCACAACCTATTTCAAATGTGCAGATATTTTCAAAATTCCAGTTGTAAATTCATAAAAAAACAAACAACAAAAGCAATGCATTTGCATGGTTTGAATCATTTTACCACTGCAGCCACAGTAAAAGCCACCCACACAACTGTTAGTTTGAGCAGATGCAAAGATGCTCTTTCCTTTTTTAATCACTAATCAATGTGCTCCTCAGAGAGAGCAGGGAGCCGTTTAATGCTCACAAAGAGCGGAAAACCAAGCAGGGAAACAGATCAAAGCAGCTCCAACACAAGCCAGCCGCTCCACTCTGGGATCAAACATTTTACATGTGACGACTTTAGCAGCTGTGGACATAATCAGGGTTAGACTGGGACCAAAATTTGGCCCTGGCATTTTTACGAATCGTCGGCCCTCAGTCGGCCCACCCCATTGGAAGAGCGGTGGGGTTGGGGGGTGTTGCCGCCTGCGGACTTGTCTCTAGGCCGAATGTGAGATCTAAAATGGACGGGGACTGTTAAATTACAAGCAGGGCCAGACCGCTGCGACCGGGAGCCCTGGCCTTCCAGATCAGCTCATTCTCCACGGGCATTAGCTTCACGCTAAAGCGGTAAAACAACTCCTACATCATCGTTCTGCCGTGTTTTTCTTGCTAAAAATGTCTGGAAAAACTCTGTTAGCTTCGGGTTACCATGTAGCTAATGTTCTGCAGATCACCAACTGTGGAGTAGTGTCGGCCCATGCTGGGCAAGCAGCCCACTTGGCTAAGCCGCCCACCGGGACACTGCCAGAATGCCAGATAGGCCAGTCCACCCCTAGACATAATCCACGTTTTAATACCACCAATGGATACTTATAAAACGGTCAAGAAAATTATTAGCATGTCCCATTCAAATGTCTTGTGGCTTAATTTACCTGTATGAAACACACCTGATGTTCTTGGCAAAATAGTGGGACCGTTTAAAAAATGCTCAGTTGCCTTTTATAAGTTCTGTTTTTGTAAGGATGAAGGTCATTGCTGGCACCAAGTTTGAAAATGATCAATTTTATGAATGAAACAAAGATTTAAAGGAGTGATTGACTGAAAATGTTTTTTTAAATGTTTTTCATGCAGGCTGAACATGAAAATCGTCTCCTACACCTATCTACTGCATTAGCTTCTGATGGAAAATAGACTGTCTATTCTGTCAGACCGCCTTTCTGCTGGGGGGTGTTCAAATGAACTTGTCAAAATAAAGGAGAGACCTCTGAATAAACATACATTTATGTCATATTTATTTTTGACAAAAAGATTGTTTAATGTCTTAAATTAGAAAAAATACTGCAAAGTAAAGTACTTATGATTTTTTAACTTAGATTTTTTAAAATTAAAGTTTAAACCTTTTTTGGGCCCCCCTGACAGCCGTGGGCCCTTAGAATCGTCCTAACCTTTCCCCCCCTTTACGGCGCCCCTGGTTTTAACGTCCAGGAAGAAGCAGCGGACGTCTTGGCTAGGTAAAGCTAACCAATGGCGTTAGCAACTGTACTTCATGGCTGAACTCCTTCAGGCTTGTGTTATTTGTGGAGATAAAACATCCATGTTGCAAGTCGGTGGTAGAGTTGTGCTGCTGTTATCCAATCTGGGGCGAGATGCCAAATATCAAAAAAGAAGACTCCAAATTCTGTCTTCTGAGACAGCTCAGCTGTGATGTTGCAGACTTGGGCTGCTGAGAAAGGGGTTTGTGTTATTTTTTTGTGCCCTGACTTCTGCCTGCAAGGCATTCATTACTTCCAGAGACCACTGCAAATGTATGGTAAAAACAAGTAATCCACTACTTCACGGAAACAATGTGTAGATTTTACCATTAATCTCTGGAAATATCCATCAAAATGTTGACAATGAACTAAATGATGCCTAGTTGTTGAAAAAATGTGGTGGCTTTGTGAAATATAACCATAAAAATCGGGTCCTTTTACGGGACCCTGTGAGGACAAAATGCATTTACTGATTTTTAACAAACAGTTACAAAACTTTCACCATTCATAAACATTGTTTTACACATTTACCTCTTCACTCGTTGCCAGGGATGAAAGGGAGTCTGATGTTCTTGTTATTTTGCTGGAGATTGCACTCCCAGGGACTCTTGAACCAAACGGCCATCGATTGATAAGGTCTTACTCGATCACAAAAATACTGCTTGCTTGTGTGACAGAGTGAGCATCCTGTCACTGTATCCCGATTGTTCATGCGCCCTGGCTAATTTGACACAGGGACATCCCTTTGGCTGACTGGTTAGCGCACGTGACTCTCACCCGGAAAAACAGGGATTGAATCTCGTCCAGGCCCTAATTTCTCTATAATGCCACACTTGCAATGATTTATGTTTATGTTTATTCATTTATCAGACGCTTTTATCCAAAGCGACTTACAATTTATAACCTATAGGGCATGTTGTGATCTGTGGGGGAAACCGGAGTACCCGGAGGAAACCCACGCATGCATGGGGAGAACGCACAACTCCACGCAGAAAGAAAGCAGCCGAGTTTCGAACCTGCAACCTCCGTGCTGCGAGGCAACAGTGCTAACCACTGCGCCACCATGCAGATTCAGGTATGCCCTGCCCACTATAGCCAGGAAAAATACACACTGTCCCTCTTAACCCTCTGGAGGCAGGCGTTTCAGATTTGCTTCGTTAAAACCTACCTACCTGGATACTCCACACACGTATTTGATGAGCATTTTTTAACTCAGAAGTACCCCTGAAGGACTTAGTTGTTCGTCCTTTTATCAAAACTTATTTTGAGCCTGAGAGGGTTAAAGCAAAATTTCTGCTATGTGTTTTTGGGCAGTAAACTATATTTCTCCCAACAGAGGCTGTTCAGAAAGCTTTCGACAGTAATAATTACAAAAATAATAAATAAAAGATGTGAAAAATGCTCATAAATCCCTCCAAACCTATATCGTTATTCACCCACATATAAGCTTGAGGGGGATTGTTTGTGAAACCCGAGCTGATGCAAACAGACAGACTGGAGTTTACTGGTCGACTGATGGAGCTGACCTTTCGTTTGTAAGAATAAGCACAGCAGAGGACTCTTAGAAAGCTGCTCCTGGAGAGGGACTGGAAGGATGCTGATCTTTTGTGACAGCTGTGGAGATGTAAGGTGCGGCTCTGCTGGGCAGGGATGCCATTTCACACACGCACACGCACACGCACACACACACACACACACACACACACACACACACACACACACACACACACACACACACACACACACACACACACACACACACACACCTGAGAGGGAGAACTTTACTGTCTATGGGCTCAGGAGAAAAAAGCGACACACACACAACGACACACACCAAAGACTAGAGATCACACTGCCATGAAGGCAGCTCAGACTGGACAAAGAAACCCCAAATAAGACACATTTAAAATGGTTGCATTTAGTTTTTTCTCTTATTTTGGCATTTAGGGCTGTGAAATGACATCTCAACATGGTCACTGTGACACCACTGCTGTTTTATTCCTGACATTTTTGAATGTCATCCGGCTCAGTCAAAAACGTCTCACCAGAGAAACAAAAGATGAGTGATCGATGCTTCTTTTTAAAAATCAGATTCATTTTAAAGTCTTCTACATTTCTGACTGAATGTCTTTAACTTCTGTCCTTATTGTCCTCTACTATGTGATAAAATGCTCCCGTCAGAGTTGCCTCTTATCTCAGCCTCACCCAAGTCTTCTCTTTGAGGACTCGGCCTGTGATGAAAAATTTAAACAATCAGTGTTTTTGAAAACTGCCATCATAAGTTACCACCAGTTTATTTCTAAATCTGTGCAGAAAAGTTCTTTGCGAGCAGTTTTCTCCGGAGCCGTTTGAATGGAGTGAGTAAGGGATGTGGCCATGATGCACCAGCAGAAAGAAGCAGGCGATAATGGAGCCCGGCCTGAGGGAGGAAGAGCCTGCAGCACAGTGAGAAGCAATTTGAGGAAGCTCAATAAGTCATGACCCTGTAGAGGTTTTATCATACAGTGCTCAGTCTTACTTTCATGTGGCGTGACAGAACCAGGAGGTGCACCATTAGGCACGAATCCCCAAGGTACGGCAGGAGATCGGAATCAAGGCAGAAGCAGATTCAAGTTGCAACTGATACTGTGAGCAGACTGGTTTTCAGATAGAAACAAAACATAGATAATTTCTGTTTGGAAAAGGCATAAATGTACTTTACTGTAATATATCAAAGACCAATTTCAGTGAGAAACTGTTTCATACTTATTATCTTTTAAATATGATGGGCCACTTTGAGTTCAACATGCAGGTTGAAAGTGAAAACACTCTTCTACCACTATTTCCTGCATTAGCTGCCTACAGGAAATAGATGAGGAAATGCAAAAATTAGTAAAAGCCAGTCAGATGTGTCACACTGAAAACTTGCATTAATGGACTCATTGATCTTGGCTCAAGATGGGAAAACCTGTTGTTAGTTTAGCATCCAGGAGAGAGTAGAGCATGTCTCGCCTATAGCTAATCATTAGCATTACCAACTCCATAAAATGGCAGAACTCCTCCAGGCTGGTGTTAGTGAAGATAAAACATCAAAGTTGTAAATCGAACGTAGTCGATGGTAGAGTTGTATTGCTGTTAGCCAATCAGAAGTGAGATGTACGAATGTCAGGAAATAAGACTCCAAATCCTGTTGTTTTCCACTCCTCACTTATCCGGCTAACTTTTAGTTCCTGAAACAGGAGCACCAGAGCTTTTTCCCCACAGACATCCACTCACAGGGCATACATTTATACTTGAGACCACTACAGATGTATTGAAAACACAAGTGAACTTGATCTTTAAGAATTTCAAAGCATAAATATTGATGTTAAAATGATCAGGAGAGGACTTGGGATTGACCAAAAGGGATCAGTTCAGTGACTGAGTGCAGCTGACAGCCAGGACTCTAGAGAGCACCACATAGACAAGTAATATGATGTCATCTGGCAGACAGGTCTGAACTGTCACAGCTTGTTACCACCATCAGGAATGAAGAAAACAGGTCTGATCAGTGTATCTTTGCTCAGCCAAGAGATCAAGATTTTCTTAAAATCTACAAAACATTGATTACGTTATTGATTGTTGCCTTTTGGCGTACCACAATCAGCTCCAGTGCACACGCAGCAAAGCGATAAAACATTCAAACACCTTCTCTATGTCCTCTAGGTCTCAGGAGGCTCAGCGGTGGTCAGGATGATGATACCGAGGATGCCCGTGTGAAGCTGAAGTCAAACTAAGGTCTCTGTGTCTCTTCATGGTTCAGCTCTAGTGGCTGTTTCTCAGAGCTTTGTAGCACTTTGAGAACATGAAGGAAATGTGTGTCAAAGGTTCTTAGATGTTAAGCTGAAGCTGTTCTTAAAAATGAGTTTGACAGAAATGTTGGATGTGTATAAAACGTGCAGTGGAAAAGTTTAGAATATAGTTCAGAGGCAGGGAAGTAAAAGAAAAATCCTTTATGATGTAGTTTACTGGATACAAGTCTGTCAGTCATTCTTATGAAGACTGGATGATGCTAGTTTCTTTTTAAGAAGTCATGTTGCTTGCTGCAGCTGCCACAACTTTGGAAGCATAAAAAACTAACATCAAATCAAAGCAGGAGAATAATTTAAAGGACTTTGTGTGATCGTAAGGTCACATCCTGGACTTGGTATTATCATATGGTTTGGACATCAACATTGCTGATATAACTGATCTTGGGATCTCTGACCACATTCCCGTTCTTTTTACTGTTGAACTGCATTGCTCTGTGATGAAGAACAGAAGAACAGTATTGTTAATCCAAGAAATGACAGTGATGTTGCTCCCTCACAAAATTTCTGCGACAAATTCTAGGCTTTTTACTTAGATAAATTTCAGAGGTCTCATTTATCAAACATTGCGTAGAATCCTTACTAAAACCGTACTTAAGCTCAGCAAAAAAAAAAGTACTTACGCCAAGTAGGTTTGTGATCTATCAAACATGGAGTACGCACAGCTGCACGCAATCTCCGCTTCATAAATCAGAAACTATCTAGAAAGGTTCTCAGCTGCTTCTTAGTCACATCCCGCCCTCAACACGCCCACTTACTGCCATAAATAGTCAATGCAAAGTGCCTTGTGGATCTCATGCATATACATAAGCCGGTTGTTGCAGCGCTCCGCCAATGACGATGGCGACCGTAGATCAAGGCGGATCAAGGAAGCGCTATTTCACAGAAGCAGAAATTGAGGTACTTGTGGGTGAGGTGGAGAAATGAAAGGAAGTGCTTTTCGCAAAACAAATAAGAGAGAATCCACGGAGTGGCACAGCGTTGCTGAAGCCGTCAATGCTGTGAGTTCTTCAGAGAGATCTGTGGCGGACGTAAAAAAAAAAAAAACTCCAATCAGGATTCGATCCCCAGACTCCAAGGTGAAAGTCACATGCACTAACCAGTCACCCAAACAGAGATCTCCCTTGTCCAAGTAGGCAGGGCGCATGATCAATCAGGTCACAGTGACAGGACACTCACTGTCAAAAACGCATGACATTCTGTCTCAATCTGTCCCCCTTCCCGATATTCTGCCTTCTGTATTCTGCGCCTCAGTCTGTGTGTGCGTGTGTTCGCACATGCGCGTGTGTGTGAGTGTGCGTGCACATGTGTGTGTGTGCGCGCGCATGTGTGCATGTGGGGGGTCTTGTTCTGTGTGAAAACAAAGCAGTACAAGTGATAATGCTGCAGGATTTCATAATTTTATCCTTCTCAGCAGCAGCACTGCAGGTGCTCTCCATGCCCTAAATGTGCGTAAGCCAGGTCCTTAGTCAACTTAAAGTTGCGCACATTTTTCCGCTAAGTTTTCTTTCATAATTCCCAAAGTTTGCATGGAAAGTTGCTTACACAGTTTTCCGACCCCGTTTTGTGCGTAAGCAAGCTTGATAAATGAGGCCCCAGGAGATTAGGTCCTCTATTTTATTTTTTTCTGTTTCTGACCTTAGTTATTTTCCTCAGTGCTTTTCCTCCTGGTGTCAATTTGAACTTGTATCTTTAGAGGAATAATCAGATATTGTTCATCACTTGAGATCTTCTTATTGCCCCTTGGACTGTCTTCCATCTTTTATGCAAAAAAAAAAGAAAGCGTTTGACAGTGTTGGTTCCTTCATCCTGAAGTTAATTAATACTTCCCTTTCCTCAGCTCATGTTCCCCAGTGTTTTAAGCAGGCCATTGTTCAGCCTCTTCTCAAAAAGCCAAATTTGACCAGACTGTTCTCTCAAATTTTAGGCCAGTTTCAAAACTGACTTTTCTGTCTAAGGTTCTTGAAAAAGTTTCTTTACTCTCAGCTCTAGGACTACTTGTCCCTTAACAACATTTCAGAAAACTTTCAGTCAGGTTTTAAGCCCCGTCATAGCAGAAAGTGCTCGTTTAAGAGTTTTTAATTACCTTCTTTTAATTGCTGTCAGCTGCTTTTGACACTGTTGATCACGGCATCTTGTTGTCCCGCCTAGAGTCATGCATTGGTCTCCGAGGTGCTGTTCATCAGTGGTTTAAATCCTACCTTCACAAGAGGCCATTTTCCATTTTTTCTGGGTCATTTTACCTCAAAAACAGCACCTCTGACATATGGGGTGCCTCAGGACTCCATTTTGGGTCCAGCGCTTTTTTCTTTGTACATGCTCCCCTTAGGCTCTATTTTTGAGAAGTTTAAAATTACTTTTCACTGTTTCGCTGATGACCTTCAGATCTATTTGCCACTTAGTGATGCCAGGTCAATCAGCTCATTACTGGAGTGCTTAAAAAGCGTCAAACGATGGGCGTGACCAACCCGGCGGATCTGACAGATCCGGGTTGGTTGCGCCCACCAGAAGAGCAGCTGCTAAAGACACGTCACACAAACACCTGTGACACTTCTGAAGAAGACCGCAGACGACGGTCGAAACACGTAAAAAGGTAATTAGAAACACTTTCAAGTTCGAAGCAAAAAGAACCTCGTTTAATAAGAAAACTAAGAGTTTCACCAAGTCTTTTGATTTTTGATTCTTTTGACCAGTTTCTTTTAGAATCTATGTTGACAGTTCAAATATTTATTAGTTAGCTGTACTTTTGATTCAGAGTTTGGAATGTGGAGGAAATAATGTAACAAATACATAATGGTGAAATGGTCATGCTTTGGGCTTTGGTCATTGACATACGATGAAGGTGGAGAATGGAATGACATAAAAATGTAATTTCTGGCTTCACTAATTTGGAAAGTAGGTTGATTTACTTGCTTGGTTATTTCCACTGGGATTTTGCCACTATATAATCTGGCACCTTCAATTTCTCAAAGCTAGAAAAGAAAATCTACAAGTCAATCTAGCTTAAAAGTTTTTTTCATGCCTCTCAACAACATTCTAGCCTACTTTTGCGATAAATTTATTGTGAATATTTAAAAAACTAAAAAAATCAGTAAAGTGGTTCGCTATCATTTGTTTAAAAACCTCCGCCAATAACACGAATCTGACTTAAGCAACTATTGGACCATCTGTCTGTCTCACTGGACCATTCATTACATGCATTTAGCGTATTTAGCTACTGAACACCACTGGTGTGAGAGGTTCGCCACTCAATAATATCAGAGAAAGAGAAACAGTCAACTGCTACCACTTCAACTTTAGGACAAACTACCAGAGTCCCAAAAACTAAAACACAATTTCAAGTCGCAGACAACAAATGAGATTTGGACCCAGAAAACGGCGACTGGTGTTTGGTGCTCTCTGGTTTACTCTGGTGATGTGGGTTTCCAGTTATGGCCGACACGGCCCGGGAATGAGAGACTGGAGGGATGAGTGTTCCATGATCGAGCTTGAGTTAATGAACTAGTTTGTACTGAAAATTTGCTTTTGATGGTTAAATACATGGAATGACCTTTAGTCCATGTATACAGAGCCGGTCAAAAGGCATGAGTGGGTTGAGCAACTGTTTTGGGGCCCCCACATCCTCAGGGGGCCCCCAAGAGCACCAAGATAGCACAACAAAAAAATAAATGTTGTATTATATTTAAATTACACAAACTAAATGATATTACTCATGGAATAACGATCTACATATTTTTTCTATAATGTCATTTGGTTTTATTTGTTTGTGAAAGCATGTTTTAAGGAAAAAGGACAGTATACTTAATTTGTTCACTGTAAATCCTGTTTTGTCTGCTGATATTACTTTCTAATATTCAAATTAAAATACCACACTTAAATAATACTTCACATTTTAAAATGCAAATTAAATTGAGCCCTTTTGTATGTTTGCTATTCCATTAAAATCAATGCCATAATAACACAGGAATGATGTAAGATAATTAAGAAAAAGGCTAATGCTAGTGGGTATGTTACACAAATAGAGCTCCGGACCCCACGTGACTCTCAGTTAGTAGACGCCATATTGGCAGGTAAAAGAAGCTAAACAAACACGGATCTTAACCATGAACTGAACGGGATCGGCTTGGATTTTACTTCGTCGGAGTTTACTTCACACTTTAAAACCGAAGAAATCGTTTTATATAATCAGAAATTAAATAGACTAAACATCTCTGACCCTTACCGTGCCCCTGGGATACTTTTTAAAAACGCCAGAAGCTGTCGGAGCAGACTTCTTACTGGACCTGGCCAGGGAACCCCTTGGGATTTACCCGGAGGAGCTGGCTCAGGCGGCTGGGGAGAGGGAAGTCTGGGCCTCTCGACGCTACTGCCCGCGTAACCCGACTCCGGATAAGCGGATGAAAATGGATGGATGGATGGATGGATGGATGGATGGACAAATAACAGATTTACATGTAAGTAGTTTAAATAGAGTGCTGTGTTGTTTGAACGTATAAACTGAACACCAAGAGAAATCACTAGTTTGATTTTTTTCCCGTGAATAAAATAAATATGTCAGGCAGGAGCGTCTCAGGATCTGTCTGAGATCTGTCTCGGTGAGACAGATAATAGCAATCCAAAGTGCTTTTTATGTGTGATCTGACAATTGATCAACCGTTGCTTAAAAATTAAATACAGCTTAGCCGGTTAATTGCTGTGATCATAAAACACGTAAACGGCAGCACGCAGAACTCACGAGGCAACGTTTTACGTGATGTTTACTTGTTACTATGAGTAATAAGACAGAAAAAGCCACGCCAAAATAAGTTTAGGAAGCCCACTAAGAATCGTAATAAAAGCATTTAAAATAAATACCATACACAGTTGAGGAAACGTTGGTTTAAGTACCTGATATGAAGTGGTCGCTGCATAAACAAAAACCTTTACTCTCGGGATCCCACAGTTTCATTTTAGCCCGGTCACTAGCGCGTTTTATTACAATGATCCAACATTTGCGGCGCTCCGGATCTTGGGGAATCCTGTAGAAGGCTCATTCCTTATGTTGTCCGTGTCTGTTCTGCATCCTGGGGCACAACAGGAATCTACCATATTTCCTGTCTGATTGAGTTTTCTGACAATAACAAATAGTCTAGCTGCCGGCTTCTACCTGCCTAATGGCGCCGTTTCGATTTGAACTGTTGCATGCCGGGAGAAGTGACGTCAACTCCCGGAGCTCTATAGCGTAGCAGAGGAATGATGAATCATGGCACTTACTTGTTGGTATGCAGGTCCCCCAAAGAAAAACCTTCTTTGGGCCCCACAAATGCTACAGCCGGCCATGCATGTATCCCACAATGTTGGAAAATCTATTTAACTATGCATATAAAGGTCAGGTGAGAAGCAGTTATGTAAACACACTAAAACACAAATTTACTGTGCATTTTTCATGACTATACCCAAGATAACATTGATAATAAAAAACAGAAATTTTAAAAAGTTACAAATATCCCAAAAACATGCTAAGTGCATCTGCCTTATTTAATTTGCACCTATCTCGTAAATTAACGAAAGCAAAGGCTCTCTTATGAAGACGAGACTGTTGTAGAGCTGATGTAGCTGTCTGATTAGAGGGTCAACAGACCCTGAAGCACTTAAACAAGAATTGAAATGGATTGGAGAGTCAATATCAAATCATCACACCATTTTGAAGTAATGAACACCCATTATGCATCTGCGTGACTGAAGGGAATAAACAGTGGCTCTGCATGAAAAATGTATTTCATTTGATGAAAGCTGCATGCACATTTTTTGATAAACAAGCAGATTTGTAACAATTTGCAAATTTTGTTTCATAAGCAGCATTAATTTGAACAGAAAGCTTCTGCAGCCATACAGAAAACGGATGTGGAAAAAATAATTTAAAAGACTTCATGGTTCTATGGGACCTGCATATCTTTCTGACCTTTTATCAGTCCTCCACGGCTTTGAGATCTCAGGGTACTGGTCTTTTAAAAATCCCAGAGACCAACGGGAAAAGGATCAGAGTGTGCTTTTACTTTCTGTGCCGCATTCTTCTGGAACGGACCAAAACATCAGACAAGCTGGCTCTTTTCAGGTTTTGAAAGTGAAACTCTCGTTTGTTCACCCGGTTCACGAGTCTTAGCTTTAACTTTTGCTTCTTCTAGTTCTTATTACAGTCTGACCCATACATTTTATTGCTGTAATATTTCAGCACTGTTTTAACTGTCATTCTAGTTGGAACCATTGAGCTTGATGTTGCTCATAAGCTACCATCATTGATACTATGTTCACAGAAGAGGAAATGACCCATATGTGCACTAATGCACCCCTATGTCATCATGGATGCTGTGCTTTGAAATGTCGATGGTTTTGGAAAATAGGATCAGATTAAGATTCATCAGCCTCCACTGAGAAGGTGGTTGTGTCGCTTTTCTTTTTTATGGGAGCATTTTGTGGCAGCGGTGACTGTGCTCACTGTGAATATCCCTAATTCCTGAGTACATGCAATAATTGTCCATACAAAAGGATTTACATTATTGGGGTCAGTCTTTGTCACAGCACAAATGAGTTTTCTCAGAGTGAAACAGGTTCTTGGCTCTACTACACACACACACACACACACACACACACACACACACACACACACACACACACACACTACTAAAGCATTGGAGCCAGCATTGTTCAGATGTTAAGTCCCTGTGATGTTTTTGGAGTGAAACAATCAGCAGTACAACAGAACCATGACTCATCCCATAACAAGAGCTGGAAACGAAATGTAATGAAACCAGTCTGCAGAGGTTTTACCTCACCTTCTTGCACACATTCTCGTAGGAACGAAGTCATTTTGTTTCAGTAAACATGCAGTAAGCAGTGGTGCCCCCAGAAAAATGTCATGGGGGGCCAGATAGAGTGTTGTGATGGCCCACCAAATCGGTCCTTAGGATAACTCTGGGAGAGTTTTGCCTGTGGCATGTGCAATGCATGGCCATTCATCCATTTTCATTTAAAAACAACATGCATCAAACCAGTGCTTGAAGATGAAATGAATAAGTGCTGGTGCTCACTTAGAAAAATGTCACTGTGTGTGTATGTGTGTGTGTGTGTGTGTGTTAAACAACAGCAGATGACTGTTTACCTGTAGACAGATACATTTTTTTCAGTAATTTCACTGATTTCATCAGAGAAATGGCCAAATAAAGTAACCTTTATCTACATTTTTTAAATTATGATTTTTTTAACCTTTATTTACATTTTTAAAATTATGATTTATTTATTTACTCATTAATTATAAATTTGTATAAGGTTTACTACTTGTTTTGGTTGAAGAGGTTGGATTTATGGTTTGTACGAATATGAATATGATTTACTAAGAGATGGGGGTTAAGTCAGTTGGGTGGCCAGCAATTTTCTAGCGGTGGCCATGCCCCCCCCCCCCCCCCCCCCCCCCGGCCACCCTGGGGTGCCACTGGTACTAAGAGCTCCATACTTGATTGCTTTGGACAGATTCTTCATGTAAAGAACTGAAAGGACATTTTTAGAAGCAGAACTCAGGGCCATTTGAAGCTCTGTGAATGAACAAGAGAGAGAAAGGCAGCAGCCTTGATGCTCTTTGGAGCTTTTAGTCCCAAATGCAGTTCATTGACTGGATCTTTGCTCACTAACCAATCACATAGCAGCCCGACCTGACGCTCGTTTTAGCCCACAATCAACACCCCACAGATGCTGTCATGGTTGAACACAGTCCACTTACAAAGCCAGCCAGCGCTGCATCGCCCTGCTCCTTACTCCTCTTTACTTATCTTACCTGACTGCTGCTGCATGGTGATATTGAGAACAGTGATTTTCTTTTTCTTTGCTTGACCCATAGCACTTCCTGCATTTGGGAAAAAACATGAGATTATTTGATGACATCAGGTGTTTGAACAATATATTTTTAATGACCTCGCTACAGAGTTACAGCCATAGCCCATTTCAGGACCGCTGTTCACAGCACTAAATCCTGCAATTAAAGCGTTCAGATCAAATAATAATTGAAAACGCAATGATTTAAAAAAAAAAAACAATCCTTTGACTTCAACCAGAATTCAGTGAGAGTATTTGTGCATTAGGAGCTGAGGGATGAGCGGTCGATTTCAGTCTGAAGATTGCTCTCAGCTGGTTTTTAACAGCTGTAATGTCTTCCTGCAGACAACACTCAGCTCTTGCCAATCAAAGCTATCACGCAAAAAAGAGAAAAAGCTCTGCTGTGAGATATGCTACACTGACCCAATTCATCCTAAAATGACAAACTGAAAAAAAAAACAGACGCAAGTTAATTAACAAAAAATGTTAACAAAATTAGAGCTATTTTAAAATGTCATGTTCTGTAGATTTAAACTAAGTATTTTACTTCTCGTGTCTGAATAAAAGCCTTAATAACAGTTATTAACATAACACAAGTTACTCAGTCTGAGCATTTCCTGCCTGAGAGCATTCTACTTCATGGTATGACGACTAAATCATATATGTGATGGCATGAAAGTGCAAGCTTCAGCAAATGTATTCAGTGTAAAATTCACTTTTTTGAACTTTATTTCACAAAAGAAGCTGAAGATGATTTAATGTGTCCAAAATCTTTCTGTCATAAATGTTTGAGGAGAAATTTTTGGACCTTAAGACTTTTTCTTTTTCTTTTTGACCATTTTATTTTGTATAATGCTGTGGTTTTGTGAACTGTACTCCATTACATCTTGCAGAATATTGTAGCTGAGTGCAACTTTTCTAATGTTTTTGGTTCCAGTCAACTAAAAATCAGGCATGCCGCCCTTGATTGCATTTTTCTTTTTCATATGTAATTATAGTTATAACAGATCGTTTCTGCCCTAAAAATGTGGCAGTCTAAGCAACTAACTAACAATTCACAATTTCACCATCTGTCTTTTTAAACATGTTCCTCCAATGACATCTGTTGTGGTTCAGAAGTCTTGTCCATACTTTTCCTGTCATGCTTGTGGACATCTGTAATGGGAGAGAATGACCTTTTGTCCAGCAGACGGCTCAGGAGGAGAGCCGGGCGAAGGACAGCTAGGAGACTGATTTTGTTTAACTTTGAGCAAAGCACAGGTGGCCAGCGAGGCAGCAGCATATTGCCCATGGCTTCTTCGTCTTCCTCTTCCTCTCTGCATTGACAGGGCAGGTGATTTCTGAAGCTCCAGGGGAGCTGGCAAACAGGTGAGCCAGAGGCAGACAGATGTTTTGACAGAAGGAGGAAGGATGTGAGATGCTGCATCACAATGTGACACAAGGAGATGAAAATAATGACAAAGATGTTTCATTTTTTTTTTGGACTTTTTTTTTTTTACCATTTTGATTTAAACAAACCCGCGCAGTCTGATATGACATATTGTTATTAAAAAGCAAGAACATTCTTACAAGTTTAGTAATCAGTGGCAACCCCAAGAAGTGCTCAGGGGGACAATGGCCACCTCACTGCCCCCTCCAGGGAAGACAAGCCCGCTAGCCCCATAATAAATGTAATTCATGTTCCTCAATACTCATACATTCAGTTTATTAACATAAATGTTAAAGCAAGTACACAACTTTCTTTTTTATTTTTTCTGAAATAAATTTGTGGAATTTTGTCTTTTTTCTGAAGCGTTTAAATTTCTCAAATTTGAGGTCAATGATTTAGGGAGATTTGGTAAATGTGTTGGATGCATAGGCCTTCAGCGCACAGCAGCAGACTAAACTTTACCCAGAGTTACCACAGGGACAAATGTGGTGTGCCACCCCAAGATATTCACTGGCCCCCCATGAAATTCTTTGGTGGCACCACTGTTAGAATAGCCTCACACTTTCACAAAAATGCCTTTTTTGTCATTATCATCATCCTTGTTCCTCATATTTCAAACACTTTGCGAAAAAGGGACCCACATTGTTTTAATTACAGAATGAAATTATTTATTTAAAGAAGGAAGAATGGATTTGGTCATTTTTACAATAAATCATTATTGAATGGCAAAAATACATATTCCACCTTTATTAGAGGTGCAGAAGGGCGCAGAAAGCAGCCAGTCAACCACATTCCCCACCAGCTGCTGCTTAACAAACGATGCAACTATTTTAAATGACGCGTCTGAATAAACGCGCTTTACCTCCTGCAGACCAAAGGATGTCTTTGTTTAAAAAGGCCACGAAAGCATAAGTGAACACTTCTAGCCCCAGTCAGGGTCCATCCACCTTTAAGTGCTTTTTATTTTTATAAAATGTCTAAACGTGAAAGCAGGGCTTCCTTGGTTGTTGATCACCGTGCGCTCTTCATCTGTACCGAAAATAAGCGTCCCCATCCCTCAGTAGGCTCCAACAATCACTGTCTCCGTTTCTTTTGAGGGTCTCCTGTCCATAACCAAAAAGTTGATCATCCCCTCTGACTTTATGAGCAGGTTGCAGCCCAAGAAGAAGATGCCAAACACCACCGTGAGGGACAGGACGCACATGACGGCGATCTGGACCACCCTCATGATGAAGAGGCTCCTCTCATCCGGTGCCGCGGCAACAAAGCCGTTGTCAGTCACCACGGAGGAGAAGTTGCAGCAGAAAAACTCTTCCGTCTTGTTAAACAGTCCACTCTCTGTCTGGTTCAACCCGGTGGTGTTCATCTCTACTTTTGCAAAAGAGAGAAAAATAAATCAAACTTTGAGCGCGCGGGGCCCAAAAAGCAGAGATGAGAGAGGTTGGATTATCATCAAGTGATGGTGAGGAGTTGAAGAAGTTCCTCTGGATCAAACAGAGCTCTCCCGGAGTCGGAAAAGACGCTTTGGCATCGCATCACTGGGGATTTCATGCGCTGCGCTGCCAGTTTCAGATCCAAATGAATGCACCGACCTCGCGGTTATATACCCAGACCGCCTCTGTTCAGGAGGAAACAGTAAGAGCGCCACCACACGGTAAGACCGCACATTGCAACTTCTGTGCAACGCATTGACATTTTGTGCAAAGCCTGTTTTGTAAAGTATTTGCAGCCTGCTGTGAATCAGCACGTGCACTCACACAGGAATCCATACTGACTCATCATTTCTACGGGGTCCCCGTTGGTCCTGCAGACAACTCAGCATGCATTTGCTTTCAGTTTGGTCTTTAAATTTATCTAGACAATGAGAAATAAAGGTATAAGTACCAAAGCGTCATGAAAAATCAATTTAATCATCAATAAATTGTAAAAACAAAACAAAACTACATTGTTGTGCACTCTCATAAGATTTTAAAATTTGATAAGCAAAATGTTTGTACTTGTGGGGACTCTGGTGTGACATATTTAAATTATTGCTGCAAAGAATAAACGTTAGAAGTAAAAAATAAAACAACGTTTAAAAACAGAAAAACAAGAAAACAGAAAAATAGTCAAACAATTACTGAAAATATAATAATTAATAAAAAATATAAAATTTGTTAATTATTTTTCTAGTGAATATTCTTAATCTGATATTTTTTATTTTGCAGTATATTTTGCCATTTTGCATTTAACAAAATATTTCAGATTTATTAAACTTACAGCCTTTTGCAGCTGTTCAAGTTCAAACAGAGTAATAAAAGTGTTACAGTAACAAACAGTCTTGAGCTGAGGGCTGTTCCACACCGACGCATGAGAGTTATATCTGCTGTTCTCATGTTTGGCAGCAGATGGCAGCATTGTTCAACTTGAGCCAGAATCAGAGAGGTGAGGTAAAAAAAAAATGAAGTCAGACCCCAATTCCATTTTTGGTTCTTTTTAAAACACAGGAAAGGTTTCTCTTTCAAAACACCCTCACAGTGTCAGCTCTGAGGGTGTTTTGCAGTTGGCAAACAAAACTGTCAGCAAGGTAAAGAGAAACTTGTGTTTTCAAAAGAACCAAAAATGGAATTTGAAGTCAAACACAGAAAGAAAGTACCAAAGATGAAGTCAGCGTCATTTTAACCGGGGACGCCGGGGACATGCAAAAGACCGCTTCAGTGGGAGGAAATCAACCAACATCCTTGAGTTTATCCGTCAAAATAAACAGTCAAATGGAAATATCTGTAACCTGCCATTTAACTGTTTTGCCTTCTTGTGAAGATTGTTGCAACGAGAAACAATTAAACTTGATTAACCCCAGAGCCACGCGCACTGCGCTGTAGTCCGTGACTGTAAATGAGGGGGAAACGATTTAATGGGATCCTTTTCTTTTCAACATGGTTTAATGTAAAGTTTCATTCAGTACAAACTTTAGTTACACCAATCTAACGAGACAGAGCCTGGATTTGTATTCTGAACAGTTTATAACATGTTTAAAACGGAGACGTGCGTGACGCGTCTAAAATTCGTACCTGCTCCGCTATTATGGAAATTAAACTAACAGGATGAATAACATGAAATTATTTTAGGCACAGACAACATCCCCCACACTTTTGAAAAGCTTGCAACGCGCCTGGTCGCTCGTGTACGTCAAAGTTATCTTTCATAAAAAGATAATCAATAAAACGATTAAATAAAGTGGATCCAGAAGCTGTAGCCAGTCTCTGCCTTCAATATTCACCCTATTGGTGGTTTTACTGAGCAGGTGCCACTTTTGTCATACGTTTCTTTTTAAAACATGTTTAGACTGTTCAGAATACAAATCCAGGCTCTGTCACGTTTGATTGTTGTAATTAAACTTTGTAGGTGGGGAAGGTCGGAAAGCAGCTCAGAAGCGCATGATTACGCACAAGCGTGACGCGTCAACCCGGTCTCACAGACCGGGTTGGACCTGTTCAGGTTTACGCAGACAATCTTTACATTTAGAATTGGCAGATGTAAAATTAATGCAGTAAAATATAAAGCATTTTATTTAAATATCCATTCATTATTTTACAAGCACCGAGAGCCGCATGCGGCTCCAGAGCCGCGGGTTGCCGACCCCTGTGCTAGCCTACTTTATTGTCCCCAGCAATTTTTAAGCCCCACTCAAGTGTATGGCTATTGTCCCCAGCAATTCTGAAAACAAACTGACGCCCTTGAGTCATGCCCTTTAGGGACACTATAGGAAACCAGCAACTGTTGATTTTATTTAAAGCTTTGCCTTGCTTTAAATAAAATTATCTTATGCAACTCATGCCTTGCAAATGTTCTTAAACATGTCAACTTCAGAGCCACAAAATAAAAAAAATGTCTAGACATGTGACCCCATTTGTCTCCAATTAGACAAAACAAACTATGTCCAAATAATAAAGTAAAGCGCTTCATCTCATGTTCACTTATAACCATTTATGACAATGTATTTGAGTTTTTGTAACAAATATGCTGGAAACACAGCTTCAGCAATTTTTTTTCCAATTTTATTTTGATTTTTGAAAATTATCTCAGGACCCACATGTGTACTTGTTGGTGACCCAAAGTGAGGTCACGACCCCAACCTTGAGAACCGTTGTTGCTAGATCTTGTATGATTGGTTAGAACATTATGTTGTGTTTGCTATTGCCTATTAACTGTGGTGCCATGTTTAACTGGACTGACTCAAAAAGTTACTCAGCTGTAGATGAACAGTATGTACTTTAAGAAGTTATATTAAAATCCATCTGGTGGTTCATGAGATATGTTGATATAAAAACACACAGGCAATCACACAGGCACTTGCCTTTTTGCAGCAGTCAATAAAAATATGTCTCCTTTGCAATAAAAGTTTTTTTTTCCTCAAAAACTATAATATCCATAGAACACTGGAGAGGGGCAAATAGTTGATTAAAATAGATTTCTAGCGACCAAAATAAATGATCTAAACAAACAAACAAACAAACAACAAAAAACAAACAAAAATAAACGAGTATTAATTTATTATCTGTGTCATCAAATAATACAACTTTTATTCCTGACATTATTATCACTTAGGGTCAGATTTATAGCAATGACTTTATTAAATTTAACTCAAGAATTTACATGTTTAAGAGACAAATGAAAATATCACAACGGAAAGAAATCATCACAAAGTCACGAGATCGTTTCACATCATCACTTAGTGCAAAGCATTCTGGGAACTTCTTCCTAATCACCCCCAGCACGTCACAGCATCTTGTGACGACCTGTTATCAGATTAAACCAATTAAATCGCCTACATTAATTATATTCTGGTTGTTTTTAGCGTGTTTATGCTGTACGCGCCCACAGCCACCAGACGCCAGCCTCGTGAGTGACGCCGCTGTCAGCCAATCAGAGACGAGGTACGCGCCAGCTGCAGGTCGGCCTGAGCTGAGGTTAGATTGTGTAAAGTGTTATTTCACCTGTCCTGCGGGCGGCCACGGCGGATACTCCTGGAACAGGTACGCAAAATACGCGTGTCCTTTTGTAGGGTGCGCGCGTGCGCTCGTTTAAATCTTCATCATCTTTAATCAACAACAGCCGTCTAGACTCATCGTCGACAGGTTTTACTGCGGCTCGCGAAGCTCCAGGGATCACATCAAGGAGTCCGAGCAGGTACCAGCCATGAGAGTCTTGACTGGACGGACGGTGTATGCGTGGATTACCCTGGATTACCACCCTGCTCTGAGATGGACCGTGACTTGATACGTTGTGATAATTTTAATCTCAGTTTAAATTACGGACTATTATATTGCACAGGTCTGATCATGTTCAACACGTTGCCTGGTAGCAGGGCTGGAGCAGGTCACTGGTTCACCGCATGCATAATTTAGGTAAGCCTTTTTTTCTGTTGCACTGGACAAATTATATCACCAGAAAATGTGATGATGAGTTTATTTGTTTCATTCTGGATGCTATGTGTTGCTTTTGTTGCAACATTATTCACATTACATGTAATAATTTTTAGACACGTTAAAAGTAAAAGGGGGATTTCATTTATTTACTTGTCTTTGCACTAATAGGATCATTTGTGTAAAATAAATCATTTGTTTTCAGAGATCAATCCCACGATAACCTCATTCTTCTGTGAGGGCTGGATTTGTGCCTGTGTGACACCTGATTGTTAAATACAAACATTTAACCTCAATTTGTGTTATTTTTTGCATTATAATAACCCCATGAATAAAAAAAACATACAAATAAACATACATTTTGAGCAATAATTACAAATATTAAAACAAATTAAATGAAAACAAAACACTACCTGAGGTGGAACAACAGGTCTAAACTCTGCAACCATTCATCATTGGCTCAAATTCACCTTAAAATTTTACATTCACAGCTTTTTTTACTCTCTGATTCTGACAAAGCAAAGGGACAATCTGTGGGCTTTTTAGAGCTGGACTGGTTCCGAGTGAAAATGATGGAACTCCTAAACTTTGTTCTCATCTATCAAAGGGAGGCAGCAAAGGTATTTGTTTTAAACTAATGGATATGAAACAAGAAAATCCGTTTTGATTGCTTCATAGAGTCACTTTGCCCCTGGGGTAACTGTCAAGCCCAGATGTGAGGCTGGTGCAGTTATTTCAGAGTGGAAACCAATTTGTTAGGCAGCTCTGTAGTAAGTAACATGGAGCAGGTCTGAATCAGAGATGAATCCTAAACTGTAGCACTGCGTCAGACATTGCACAACATACAGCATTGCTCATAACTAAATTAGCACTCACTTAAGAAAGCAGCTTGGAAGGAGAATGCTTTTTGTGCAGGAAATATTCTTCTGTGCAGATTGGTGGACTAATTTGGTCAAGTGTTTGTGGACAAGCTGCTAATAGTGCAGTAGGTGGGATCATGTGTACCATGGATGCATGAAAACATTTTGTGTGAGGCACAAACACAACATCTAATCATTTATAAGCTTATGGTGTTGATGTGCTATGTGCAGATGGGTTTCACTAGATGTCTCCACTCATCATTGTATGAAATGAAATATGTGCATCAGGTGGAGTTAGAGGTCACTGGATTCTGTCTGAAATCATCTGTAAACCTCTTGTTGATGCAGATGGACCGAGGCGGCCTTGTTTCTGAGTTAGGTGTTAGACCGGAGCAAAGGTGTCGGCCTACCTGATGGATACTAGGAAAAGGAGCCGAGAGGACATGCAACATTAAAATGAATAGTAAAATACTGCAATTAAAAGATATGGAAATTGGTAGGAAATAATTTTTAGGCTTTTTCACTTCCACAAGTCACTAATAAGGACATTTCCAATTAGGGCAGCACGATATTAGGAAAACCTGCGGTATTCGATAACAGTGCTTAATATTGCGATATCGATATTACTCGCGATAAATGAACAAATACTAAAGTATGCAGTGTTGATGTCGTCTGGTGTGTGACGTCTGCTCTGGGCTCAAAGCAAACAAAAACTAATGCATGAATTCCATTACAGCATAACATTTTATTGCAAAAATATGCAGCTGCACCTGCTACTGTATTAGCAGCAAAACAACAAACTGCATGCATGCAGTTTCTCAGTGACTTTAAAACATCACCTCCACCATAAAACTTTTTCTGATACTCCAAATACAGAAAAACATCCCTTACCAGGGTTTTTGAATAAATAAAAATATCTGAAAATAAGTTTAAATGTTAAATAATAGTTAACATCACTTAAATGCAACAGCAAATTCTCTCATTGCTACTGAGCATTTTCTCCACTTATGTGGTTATGATATAAGGCTGTTGCTGTAATTGGGAAGTGAACTGTGCTGGACCAAACTAGGAGAATATTAAGATTTTCTGAGGGAAAGAGAAAAACAATCGTCTACCTTTCAGAAGAGGAACTGGCAAAAAAAAAAAACTACATGGAAAATATGTGAAAACGTTTGTTTTTAACCCCAAATTGAACAAGTTTACCTAGATCTTAAAAAGCAGCTTAGACGATGAAACTGCAACTGTGATTCTGATAAGCTAACAAATTGAACTAGCTCCTCTTAAGATAACCGGCTAGCAGAGCTTCTGACTGACAGTTTATGTGCAGCAGCAAATCAACTATCCTGATAAACAAGGGTTTAAAAGCTCATAAGTGAAAAATCACTTTGATGTGTGGGGGAACTTTTCCAGGCCCTCTTTAGCAGGGTGGGACTGGGAGGAGAGTGCTGTAGCCTTTTAGCTGGAAGCTAACTAGAGCCTTGGGCTAACACTAGCGACATGACGGTGGGTTGGTTCACCGGCATATGTTGGAGACAGCCCGGTAAAAATGATTAACGACACCGAGTGGAGTCATGTTCACGTTTGAAAGCAGCGCTGAATCCAGAAACCTCAGCACAAAGTGCGTTCGTTGCTCTGAGCCAGCATGACGAACAAGGGAACGGCGCCACTAACTCTGTTCGGGTGTTGCTTTCCAAAAGGGTCTATGCAGGGGGCGGGTGTATTACGTGAACGGAACCATCTGATTGGCCGCATATCAGAAGGACTACATTTGATTGGTCAAATAATACTTCCGTGTAAAAAACAGAGCTGGTTTACAAAAAGCTGATGTATGACAAGGATGGAAATGTTTGAACCAAACATTTATCACTGTTTTTGCCGTGTTTTGCGATGGGCCTATCGCACGTCCTGTTATCGCGATGACGATAATTTTTCGATATAGTGTGCTCCCTATTTCCAATCAAGATTTGTTTATTTAAGAATAAGAAACAACTAAGGATTTCATCACTATTGACAAAACTTGCATCTCTTTTATGTACATTCTAAGGATGGACTGAATATCTTATCAGTACACCTCAAATGATAATTATATCACATCTTTCAGTTGGCACAAAAACATCTTGTTTTATTTATAATTTACCGAGTTTCACACTTGTGATGTTTAGCCTCAACCCTTTTATGTCCTAAGTGCATTTTTTGCACAGACAGGGGTATTTTTGTGGTTACATTTGCCTATGCTACTGCAATGTATCTTTTTTTGGGAGAGAATGTGTAGTTTTGAAGGAAATATAAAAAATAATAAAAAAAAATCCCCTACTCCATTTAACGTAACACTGAAATCATTTTGTACCGTTAACGCCCTTAGTGCATTTTTTTGTGCCTTTGACTCCCATGTAAATCATTTTTTTCTAGTAAGCTTAAATATTAGCATATATATGCATGTATATATATAAATATATATGCATATTATTCTGTCTGGGTTCCCAGAGCATTTGAAGACTCAATTTAGAGTTTTTTTTACATTTCGCATTTTCCTAATGTATACCAGGGAAATAACTAACGCTGCATTAAAAAAAAGAAAAAAAGAAAATATTTTTATGACACTAATGTGTTGAAAATTCGCCCATAAAACAAATCATCTGGACATAAAATTCAAAAATGTTTTATATTTTTTCATTTGTTTACATTTCTGATTATGATCATGCACCTGACAATAAAGGATAGTATATTTGCATCTTAAACTGCATTTAAGCAGCAGAATATAGAACTTTTTAATTCCTTTACTGTATCATATAAAATAAAAGTACTTCTTTGTGTGATTTACTGCAGAATGAAGCCTTCAGTTATCAGTGTGAAAGACAACTGAGTGTTTGTTTAGTGTGAGTTAGACTGAAAGCATTCTGCTAACCATTCTATTTCTATACCAATTATATTCTAATAGGCCTTTCAGTCTGCAAAAACCCATAATTCCAGACAAGTAGAGATGTTGTGTTTCATCAGAAACATTGTGAAGCCCACTTTCTATGCCAGGGAGATATTTAACCTCCTTAAAGTGCCTCTAGTATGAAAGCTTCCCAGATGGTCTTAGTTGCTCCACTGATGAAGGAGGGGAAGTCTTTAAAGGGGAAATGAGCACTCGCTCATCCTTTCAAATGAAAGAATAAAAAGGGTCAATGGTCAGCCCAGTGTCTATTAAATTTCTCACTTACTTTAATGGATGTTTAAATCCAGAGTGCAAAATTTCAGCTGGCAAATACCACGTTATGATAAGGCTCCTCTTATAAATAGTTAAAATTGTTTATAGATTTGTTATTATTTCTGTAAAACAAGTGTTTATTATGCATTAATTAAGAGACATAGCTGATCAGTTTCTCGCCAAATTCCATCGATAAATTTAATCAAGTTGCCATATTAAACATTTCAGACTGAGTTGTAAACAGAATTAGCATATACCATTATATTCATTCATTCATAGCGCGCCTTCCTGCTGCCAACCAAGGCAGCCCAAAGCGCTGAACACAGCAGTGTAAAATTAACAAGCAATAAAATAATAAAAGATACATCATAAGGAGTAAAAGGTATTATACATTAATTCATGTTAAGTACCAAAAACAATAAAATCATAAGATAAAATCTTAATTTAGCCAAAATCTACATGCAAACAAAGACTAAAAACCAGGCACATCAGTTAAAACAATCAGATCAGAGGTTTAACGGGATGCTATGTGTCTGTAGTGTATTTTTAATTTTGCTCTAAAAGCCTCAAGTGTAGTTGTGAGTCTTAATTCCAGTGGAAGGCCATTCCACAATGTTGGGACAAAAGCACTAAAAGCTCGATCTCCGCGACTCTTATGCTTGGTTCGTGGAACAACCAGTAGGTTGTTGGCAGCGGAGCGCAGTGATCTTGAGGGGGCGTGTGCAGTAGTGATAAAGCGGCGCAGTCCCTGTGTCATGGTCAGACATGGTAACGATCAGCCGGATCCAACAACAGCCACACAACAGAGAAAGTTTTAAATGTTTATTTAAGGACTTGATATAGCGATCGGGATCCACTGGAGTCGGTTCCGGGAGGTGTGGCCTCCTGAAAACAGCAGCAGTGTTCTGTGGTGAGGGCTGCCGATAAAGGTGATTACTCCGGTTCAGGCTGGGACTAAGGCAATAGGCAGGTTCCGTGGTCAGACAGGCTGAAGTCGGGCAATAAACAGGCGAGCAGGTTCCGTGGTTAGGCAGACAGATGTCGGGCAACAGGCAGGCAGACCGGTTCCGTGGTCAGGCAAGCAGAGGTCGGGTAATAAACAAGCAGACAGGTTCAAATGCTCAAAAGACTGTGACAGGGCAGCAGACGATCTCGCACTGAGCAGCAGGAGCCAGGTGCTTAAATAGGGAGCAGCACAGGTGGAATTAATCAGCTTAGATTACTGCTGCTGCAGGGAGACAGGAAAACACAGACATCAGGGCATGACCATGACATGGCCAATGCCTGTTGATGGCAAGTTCCACCCAGGGGAAGTTCCGTGGCCACCTGTGAGGACCGTCCATGCAGAGGATTCATAGTTTGGTCTCCACCTCCTGGTTCATGCGTTTGGTCTGACCATCTGTTTGGAGGTGAAATCCTGAGGACAGGCTGACATTAATGCCCAACAGCGAACATAACTCCCTCCAGAACCTGGAGATAAACTGTGGCCCACTGTCTGAAACAATATTGCTGGGCAAGCCGTGTAGGTTGAAGACCTCCTGTGACATTACCTCTGCCAATCTGGAAGCGGTGGGTAGTCTGGCAAGTGGAACCAAATGGACCATTTTGGAAAATCGATCTACTATGGTGAGTAAGACGGTGTTACCTTGTGATTCTGGTAGACCTGTGACGAAATCAACTGAGAGATGAGACCAAGGTTGTTGGGGAATAGGGAGTGGATGGAGCAGTCCTGTCGGGCGTCTTTGGGAGACCTTGACTCGGGCACAGGTGGGGCAAGCATTGACAGATTCTCTGGTGTCTCTATGGAGAGTGGGCCACCAGAAGGCTGACATTACCACTGCCAGAGTCTTCAAGGTTCCTGGGTGACAGAACAGCTTGGAACGTGACAAAACTGTAACACTTGAGAAACCAGGTTAGCAGGAATGAAGAAACGGTTATCAGGGCACTGGACTGGTGGGGGCTGACTGCGGTGAGCTCGTATAAGTAGCCATTCTAAGGAGGTGAGAGCTAACCTGGTCTTGGAGGGCAATATATACTCTGGTTCTTCCAGGCTAGTGGATCGGCTTTTCATCTTGTTGCACACATGAATGAATAGTCAGTGTGTTTTGTTGCGGGTTTTATTCCATCTTTGGCTGTTAACACAGACGAGAGCGCAATGAGCAGCGTCTTCTCCAACAGTCAAGCAGCACTGAATTAACCGTTGAACCGTTTAACACTTAACATAAACATTCACATCCTTAGCTTTACCTTAAAACAAGTCAGATACAGCTCACTCCTTTCAAGCACACAACATTTATAGCAGCATCACTAAGTCCTGGTACAACTGGTAAAAGTTAGCTTAGCTGTTAGCTTACTCACACCACCATATAAAACTAACATTTTACAAAACAAACATACAGGGATAGACGGCCAACATTCCCCTCATTACCCCGGACTTCTACCCAATCTCCTTCATTGCTGTTATTGTGTTATTTGTGCCGTTTTACCTGTTAACACAGACGAGAGCGCAATGAGCAGCGTCTTCTCCAACAGTCAAGCAGCACTGAATTAACCGTTGAACTGTTGGATCAGCAGTACACACTGTGTTCGTTGTGCCCCCTTGTGGCGAAATGTTGTTACTACATCGTTTACTCATTAACAGTCCACAGGGAGAAGTCGAGCTATAATGAACTTCTAAAAGGTTAGCAGTGAAATGGAATGAAGTCAAATAAATTAAAGAAAGAGAGAGAGAGGGGGGGGGGGGGTGTCATCTCTATTCTCTCACACTCTCCCCTCAAAAATGTAATGTCGTCCCGACATTCAAGTACCGAACACTAACACAGTGTAATAATCAGTTCACATATCCTTCAAATGCTTTACATATATGCAGAGTACATCTAATCAGGAGTCAGAGTTCATTTGTAGAAAGAGATGCCATGCTGTATCCAGTCTTAAAATATGACACATATCTCCCGTTAATGTCATATTTCCGCAGTTGATGTCATTGTGCACGATGACTATCCACCATTTGATTCGCCTGTAGCGTCAATATCTGCAATCTCTTCTGAGAGTAAGGTACTCACATAGAAGTATACTCAACCTTAAAGAAAATGTTTAAACTGACCTCACAAGTACCACTATTCTCTAACCTGTTGACCAGAATCCTAAACAAAACTGTAGCAAAATATTTGAACCCAAGACAGGAAAATAGCAAAACTGCATGAGAACTGAGTTTGCTGATCAAACATGTTCTCTATAAGCTCTCTTAACTCATTCACTTGACATAACAGGCTGCCCTAACTTATGGTAAGTAAACCTTAATGTAGGTTTTCTTATTCTGAAAGGATACCTCCTGTAAAGTGATGTGTCAGCATCTTCATCATCATTTGAGCTTGAAATGCAAGGTAGCTCCTCGCTTTCCACGGTCCCTGACTGGACATTGCCATCCAGTAATGCATGTCCGTCTCCTCCCAGCGTTGGTTGTGATCCTGTCCCAACATCATCCTCAGTCCAGTTTCTTTGCATGTCCCCAACATTTGGGTAGAACTCTGGTGCCTCTGCTCTTAGCGGACTCTCAGTATGATGATTGGACTCCATGTCATGATTCTGCTGACATGGGCTGATGATCGCTTCCCAATCTCCCTCATCCTCATAACTGTCTCCAGGCGTTTCGTTGTCTCTTCTTTTTTTCTTTTTTTTCTTTGGTTGAGTGGGAATTTCTAAGTCTCCAGTTGAAAGGAAATCACACGGCAGCAGTAGGTTTCTGTGGATAACCCTAACTCGCCCCTTCCCGCTTTCTGGTTGGATTTCATATACTGGGCTGTCATGTTTCCTCTCTTTGACAACATACACCTGCTCTTCCCAGAATGCTCTCAACTTCCCTGGTCCTCCTTTTTCATTCAGATTGCGTACCAGTACTCTGCATCCTGGATACAGCTCTGCTCCATGTATCTTTCGGTCATAAAGAGCTTTCCCTCTCATTGCCTGCTTACTGGCTGTGCTGGATGCCAGTTGATAAGCTTCACTCATTCTGACTCTCCATTTTCCTGCATAATCTTGGTGGGATGAGCTCTGGTCCCCTGCGCTGAGGCCGAACATGAGGTCAATAGGGAGTCTGGGTTGGCGACCAAACAAGAGGAAATAGGGAGCATAACCAGTGGCTTCACTACGGGTGCAGTTGTATGCGTGGACCACTTTTGCTAGAGAAGATTTCCAATCTGCTTTTTCAATCTCTGGCAGATTTCTCAGCATAGCCAGCAGTGTCCTATTGAACCTCTCCACCTGGCCATTTCCCTGAGGGTGGTACGGTGTTGTCCGTGACCCCCTGACCCCACTGTACTTCTCCAGTGTTGAAAATAGCTTATTTTCGAACTCCCTCCCCTGATCATGATGGAGCCTTGTGGGGAAACCAAACCTCAACACAAAATCCCCAAATATCTTTTCTGCTGCTGTTTTGGCAGCTTTGTTTCTGCAGGGGTAAGCCTGGGCGAACCTGGTGAAATGGTCCATCACCACCAGGATGTACTCATACCCTCCACTGCATTTCTCTAAATGTAAGAAGTCAATGGAGACTAACTCGAAAGGGTATGTAGTGATGATGTTGGTGAGGGGAGCTCGAGGTGGTTTGTTAGGCCGCTTCCTTTTCAAACAACTGCAGACACGGTTGACATAGTGTTCAACATCACCCTGCATATGAGGCCAATAGAAACGGTTCCTGATCAGGTTTAACACTCTCTTGACTCCAAGATGACCCATCTCCTCATGGAGTTCCTTAAAAATAAGTGGATGATATTTCTTTGGGAGGAGAAGCTGTGAACAGTTGGCTGTCTTGCGATGAAGTAGTCCATCCTTATCCACATACAGTCTGTGTTTTTGTCTCATCAGAGCGGTTATCCCCCCACTACCCTTGTGTCTCCAACTTTTTGGCATTTCCTTTGTTGTTACCCATTGCAATACATCGCCAATCACCGGATCATCTTGTTGTGCCTGTCTCAACGCTTCTTTACTGATCTGACTTACTGATGTCACCACTGCCTTATCTTCTTCTGTAATCAGTTGGTTAATCACTGCTGGGCAAAGCCAGGGCGCAGAATCCTGACACTGAGCAGCAACTGCCTGGATAACACTGTTCATCACCTCGGGTTGCAACGTCTGTGTGCAGGTCTGCATGTACTCCTCCATACTGAGCGACATTCGAGAAAGACCATCTGCATCTCCATTTACTTTGCCGGGTCGGTACTTTATAGAGAACTGGAAATCAGCTAGTTCAGCGACCCATCGATGAGTGGTAGCATTCAGTTTAGATGTGGAAAGCACATATGTAAGAGGGTTGTTGTCTGTGTGAACTGTAAATGGTGGGGCATAATAGAGGTAATCCCTAAACCTCTCACATATGGCCCATTTCAAGGCCAGGAATTCCAGTTTCCCCGAATGAAGGTGGTAGTTTTTCTCTGGGGCAGTCAGTGTCCTGGATCCATATGCTATCACAGCCAATGTGTCCTGCTGCCTCTGGTAAAGTACAGCACCAAGTCCCTCCTGTGAAGCATCACAGTGTAGGATAAAGGGCTGTTCGAAGTCTGGATATCCCAATATCGGTGGTTTTAACAGAAAATCCAATAACTGGCAGAGCACCTCCTGATGTTTTGTTGACCAATTGATTGGTTGAGATGAGGATAACTGTCCTCCACTCTTCTTATTTTTTTTCAATCCTCCTGTTTTTTTCTTTTTGTATTTCTCTCTTTCCTCAGGGCTTCCCGAGAGAAGATCATAAAGGGGCTTAGCAATGCGGGAGAAGTTTGGTATGTAACTGCGATAGTAGGAAACAAATCCCATTAATTTTCTTAGCTCTCCCACCGTGGAGGGATTTCTCTGTCTCAAAGCCTGCACCGGATAAGTGTCTGCAGGATCCATCGTGTAACCATCTTTTGTTACCAGTTTTCCAAGGAATCTTACTTGATTCTTAAAAATGTCACATTTTCCTGGGGTCAGCTTGACTCCTGTTTTCTGGTAACACTGCAATACCTTTCTCAGATGCTTTAAGTGGTCTTCAAATGTTTTGGAGTGCACTAAATTGTCATCCAGGTAAGGCAAGCATACCTCATCCCGCAGTCCTGCCAGACACTCTTCCATGGCTCTCTGGAACTCTGCTGGTGCTGATGATAATCCAAAAGGTATTCTGACCCATTCATAGAGACCCCAGGGCGTAATAAATGCAGTGAGTGGACGGCTTGATTCTTCCAGAAACCCTTGGTGATAGGCTTTTCCCTGGTCCAGAACAGAAAACCAGGAACTTCCCATCAGGCTGTTCAGTATGTCTTGAATGCGGGGAATAGGATGACGGTCGGGAAGAGACTTCTTATTTAACTGTCTGTAATCACAGCACAGTCTGAGGCTACCGTCCCTTTTACGTACACAGACTATAGGGCTTGAATAGTTGGATTTGGACTTTGTTATCCAACCTCTGTTTAACAAGTCTTCCAGATATTCTTTCACCTCATTGTGGAGAGGTCTGGGGACCGATACATATGTCCTTGTGACAGGTGTTGGATCCTGTAGTCTGATTTTGAGCTCCAGTGATGGGATCGTTCTAACATCATAATCATCCCGGGAAAACGCTGCACACTCCTCTCTTAGCAGTCGTTTCACCAGTTGTTGTTGTGCTGGGGACAGGTGACTAATGGGAACGGGTGGATCCCAGCTACCATCATTTTCAACTCCCCCTTGGGTCTCCTCTCCCTTTCCCGTCCTTTCTGATTCTGTTGGATTCCCAGGTTCACAACTGGGAGTGGGCATGTCTTTTTGTGGTATTTGGGCTGACTCTGTCTGTGCGGCATACATGGTCTTAACTAATTGGACTTGCCCTATTATGCTTTTAGAGGGTAAAACAATGTCATGGGCAGTATCATTGTTGACTGGGATTTTGAGACGGGACCAGGGACCCTGCTGAAGACACACTATTCCTTCTTTGACTCTTAACCCCTCTGGGAGTTGTGATGGTAACAGGGGTTCAAACAGGACTCCCTGCTGATCTGCGAGTGGGCCTGCTCGTGCACCACATTTTACCATCTTTGTCTGGCCAGCTGGAATGATGTTCTCCCTACTTGCTTTCACCGTGCCTGTGTTCTGTAAAGCATTGGCATTTCCCATTACTTTCAGAAGTACTTCTGCTTTTTTACATTCAATGGAGAATGCTGCACTGACAGCCTCTGTGATAAGGGGTGGCGGGTCTACACCAATGTTTAACAGGTGTTCTATTACATTAAACCCAATGATCGGTTCTTCACCCACCCCATCCTCTTCAGCAATCAGAACTGGCACCAAGAGCTCAAGATGTGTGTGACTAGCAGATGGCAATTTGAACTTGACCTCAACCCACCCATTAAAAGAAATTGGTGTCTTGTTCACTGCCCTCCCATCTAATATTCTAGGCCCAATAATTTCAGCGAGGCTTTTGATAGCAACATGGGGAATATTTTTTTCTCTCCATTTTTCACTCATAAGACATACTTGTGATCCAGTATCCCACAGAGCCTTGGTCTCCACCCCATCCAGCAGGCAGGTAATGGTACACTTCTTTCCAATCAGATTTAGGAGCTGGTTTCTTCCTGTTGAGGAAAGAAGATTGACACCAACCATTTCATTTACCTGGTATGTGGCTGGTCCAACTTCCCCCATTATCCTTTTCTCCAAATACTGTGTGCTGTCTGTTCTTAACTTGTAGCTATTTCCAGTTATCTCATGTTTAGTCTTGTCAACTCTTGGTATTGGCATTGATGTCACACGGCTCAAAGACATCCCCACCTCATCCGTCTTCTCTGATGTTTTTTTAACTAGTCTGCATCCCCGTGATAGGTGTCCACTTTGTCCACATTTGAAACAATGATCACACATCTCTCCCCTGTTGTTGTCTTGACAATTTTTACAGCCACGCTTCCTGCTTGGTCTTGACACACATGTATCATTAACAAGTTTTCTGATGTCTTGTATCTCACCCTTAAGTTCTCTGATAACCTGCAGAAGCTCAGTTTCTGTGTGAGAGGCAGATGACTGTGTTTTCATTGCTTTAGTTTTCATCCCAGTGGAAGAAGGCTGTTCTTGTTCCCAAATAGCTCCAACTGTTGTCTTTGGGACTGGTTGTGTTTCTGCTCGTACTTCCCTGACTTTCAGGTCTTTGCTGCTCCTCCTGAACTTCTGTTGCCTTTCCCATTCCATGCTAGCAGCCTCATTTGTCTTGGCTATTAGCACATTATCCGTTACTGTGGGATCATCAAGAAAGTTCTTGAGCTGGTGTTTCACATTATCACTTATGAGCCCTGTTCCCACTGCTCTCAGAAACTTCCTCTGAATCAGTTCTGGGCCATAGTCCTCTTCTGAGCCAGGCTCTCTGGATGCAGCAAGAAGTCTTTCTTTTAACTCTATTGCCCGGAACAGGAAGTTTTGTGGAGACTCACTACTATCTTGTGTAATGTTTATTAGGCGATGGTACAGATCAGTGGAGCTATCTTCTTTGTAATGGCCTCTTAGAATAGTGCGCAAGTGAGCAATGGAGAGATCTGCTTTAATTTCTAGCATATCACGAAGAGGTAAGCCTGGACTGATAGATCTAACCACGGCTTCAATGATCTCCTCTTCACTGTGGTTTCTTTTAAGTCCCATATCAATCTGGTGCATCAGATTTGAATAGGAAAGTTTATCTCTCTGGCCCCTTTCTCCAATTTGGCCATTAATTTTGAACTCTCTTCTTATAGTGACTTCAGGGGTGTTAGCTGCAAAGGGATTTGCAAATTGTGCTGGAAGCTGATATGGTCCCTGAATTTTCACCTTCTTTTCCAACCTTGCCATTTCTTCTTCTAATTTCTTAGTGGAAGCTTGAAAACTTAGCTGTAATGCTGCATATTGTTTTTGCAGGCTTTCAAGGGCAGCAACATCTCTTTCAGCCGTCTCATCAACCACCATCGACTCATTTTTTTGCATTGCTTTTGCTTTTGCTATCAGTCTGTTGAGGAATTCACAAGCCACATCCTCTTCTTCCGTTTCAATTGCAATATCAGCAACTTCACTTATTAAACGGATCAGCGTGTGTTTTTTGGTCTGATTTTCAGTTGGGACTTTCGCATACAAACACACCTCCTGGAGCTGGTCCATTTTCAACTGCACAAGGGTCTCACTTAACTTATCCTGCAGTTGCTCCAACTCCATGGCTGATGTATTAAAGTCTCACTTTGTCTTCCCTGAAGCACAGCTGCATCCCCGTACGGGCCACCAGATTTGTTGCACACATGAATGAATAGTCAGTGTGTTTTGTTGCGGGTTTTATTCCATCTTTGGCTGTTAACACAGACGAGAGCGCAATGAACAGCGTCTTCTCCAACAGTCAAGCAGCACTGAATTAACCGTTGAACCGTTTAACACTTAGCATAAACATTCACATCCTTAGCTTTACCTTAAAACAAGTCAGATACAGCTCACTCCTTTCAAGCACACAACATTTATAGCAGCATCACTAAGTCCTGGTACAACTGGTAAAAGTTAGCTTAGCTGTTAGCTTACTCACACTACCATATAAAACTAACATTTTACAAAACAAACATACAGGGATAGACGGCCAACATTCCCCTCATTACCCCGGACTTCTACCCAATCTCCTTCATTGCTGTTATTGTGTTATTTGTGCCGTTTTACCTGTTAACACAGACGAGAGCGCAATGAGCAGCGTCTTCTCCAACAGTCAAGCAGCACTGAATTAACCATTGAACTGTTGGATCAGCAGTACACACTGTGTTCGTTGTGCCCCCTTGTGGCGAAATGTTGTTACTACATTGTTTACTCATTAACAGTCCACAGGGAGAAGTCGAGCTATAATGAACTTCTAAAAGGTTAGCAGTGAAATGGAATGAAGTCAAATAAATTAAAGAAAGAGAGGGGGGGGGGGGGGGGGGTCATCTCTATTCTCTCACAATCTGGTGTTGCCGCGAGAGGGCGTCCGGCTTCAGATTCTTGCTCCCAGGACGATAGGACAATGGGAAATCAAACCTGCCAAAAAACAGAGCCCACCGAACTTGTCGAGGGTTTAATCTCCTAGCACCCTTAAGGTATTCCAGGTTCTTGTGGTCAGTCCATACCACAAATGGCTGAGGTGACCCCTCCAACCAATGTCTCCACTGTTCCAGTGCTGACTTAATAGCAAGCAGTTCTCTGTCTCCCACATCATAGTTCTTCTCAGACGCAGAGAGTCGTCGAGAGAAGAAGGTGCAGGGATGCAAGAGATCATCCTCGAACCTTTGCGATAGGATGGCCCCCACTCCGGTGTTGGAAGCGTCCACCTCTACTACAAAGGCGCTGTTGGGGTTAGGGATGCGGAGAATGGGGGCAGATGTAAACAATGCTTTCAGCCTGCAAAAGGCTTATTTGGCCTCAGTTGTCCAAATAAATTGATTCTTGCCTGAGGTCAACCAGTGGAGGGGGGCTGTAACAGAGCTGTAGTTCCTGATAAAACAACAATAAAAGTTGGCGAACCCCAGGAAACGTTGGAGGTCCTTGACGTTGGCCGGGTCAGGCCAATTCAGGACAGCACTGACCTTAGCAGGGTCCATACCAATCCTCCAGGGGAAGTGACCGCCCCCAGGAAGGTGATCATAGTCTGGTGGAATACGCATTTCTCAGCCTTGACATTAGTTGATTCTGGAGTAGACAGATGAGTACTTCTCTGACATGCTTGACATGGCTCGACAGATCCTTCGAAAAAATCAAAATGTCATCCAGGTAGGTGAAGACTGACCTGTTGAGGAAGTCCCGAAGGACATCGTTGACCAATGCTTGAAAAACCGCTGGAGCATTGCAGAGACCGAATGGAATGACGAGGTATTCATAATGGCCAGATGGGATGTTAAAAGCCATCTTCCACTCGTCCGTGTTAAAAACCATCTTCCACTCGTCCCCCTCCTTCATCAGAACAAGGTAATAGGCTTTACGAAGGTCTAATTTAGTGAATACAGAGCTCCCCTGTAGAAGGTCAAACTCAGTACTCATGAGAGGTAAGGTTCTTAATTGTGATGCCATTTAAACTTCGGTAATCAATTCAAGGTCTCAACGACCCATCTTTCTTCCCCACGAAGAAAAACCCCGCACCTGCTGGAGGTGATGACTCACAAATAATACCTGCGTCTAGAGCGGCTGCCAGGTATCTGTCCATTGCCTCCCTCTCTGGTTTGGAGATGGCATACAGACCCCCCCCCCCCCCCCCCCGAGGGGGAGGTGCCCGGATGGAATTCAATGGAACAATCAAAACTGCAGTGGGGTGGGGTGGGGTGGGGGCTGAGAGGTGGCCTTGGCCTTGCTGAAAACCTCGGCCAGGTCGTGATAAACCTCTGGCACTCGGGACACATCGGATACATAGTCTCATTCAGGGGGCTTACCTTGGTCTCAGAATGCTCTGCCAAAGTTGTCCTCAGACACGTTGCCCCCCAGGACAGAATCTCTCCAGTGGCCCAGTTGATGATAGGCTGGTGCTTGATGAGCCACAGCCGACTCAGAATGAGTGGAACCTCTGAGGATCGAACCACCAGAAACTGTTTCTGTTCTCTATGAATGCCTGCAATGAGAACAGATGTAGACTCTGTCTGGTGAGTAATAATCTCTATGACATGGCCATCGATGGCCAGGATCTTATGTGGTCTCGGAAGGGACTCCCACCTCAATTTTAACTCCTTGGCTAGACAGATGTCAATGAAATCGGCGTATGCCCCAGAGTCAATAAAAGCTCTAATCTCCAAGGTCTCGGGAGTCAATAAAACATACCAGACAGCCTCCTGGGGGTGGGGGTGGGGTGTTAGAACATGTCAGAACATGAGATAGGACTCAGTAAGGCCCCCACATCCCTCACTGTGTCTTGGCCTTTTAATGGGCAACCAGCTGCATGATGACCCCCTCCCCACAATAAAAACAAGGCCCTTACTGAGACGACTTTGCCTCTCCTGAACCGACAGTCTGGTCCACCCAATCTGCATGGGCTCCGCCCCCAGTGCGGGTGGGTTGGTTCCTACTGGGGGACCCGTGGTCTGGAGGATGGTTTCACAGAGGGGAACATAACTCAGTCTCTCCCTCCTCTGTTCCTTGAGTCACAGGTCAATCCGAGAAGCCAGTTGTTCCAGGACTTTGAGCGATCTAGGCAGATCTCTGGCCACCAACTCATCCTTGATTCTTTCAGACAGTCCTTGATAAAATGCATCAAATAAGGCATCATCATTCCAGCGACTGCTGGACATTAAAGCATGAAAGTCTATAATATATTCCGTCACTGGTCTTACCCCCTGTTTGAGGGAGACCCCGAGCTGCCTCCCGTTCAGGGCGAACTGGATCAAAAACCCTTTTTAATTCTTCTGAGAATTCCTGAAATGACCCGCAGATGGCAGCATCGCTCTCCCAGGTGGCTGTTCCCCACTGCTTGGCCCGACCTGACAGGAGAGAGATAGTGTAGGCTACTTTGCCCGCTCGGAGGGGAAGGACGACGGCTGCAGCTCAAATGTAAGGGAGCACTGAGTCAAAAAAGGTCTGCATTGTTCCGGTTCTCCGGCGAACAGCTCAGGAGGAAGCAACTTGGGCTCCCAGGTAATGTCAACTGGAAGTCCTCTGGGAGGAGAAGCAGCGGCGCTGCTGGTGGAGTGAAACGATTTAAGGTTAGCAACTCCCTGAACAATTTCATGAACGCTGTGCTCCAGAGCTGTGATAGAACTCTCTACCCTAGTGCACCATTCGGTGCTTGGCTGCATCCATGTTAAAGGGCGAGATCGTATTGTCACGGTCAGACATAGTAACGATCAGCCGGATCCAACAACAGCCACACAACAGAGAAAGTTTAAAATGTTTATTTAAGGACTTAATAAAGCGATCGGGACCCGCTGGAGCCGGTTCTGGGCGGCGTGGCCTCCTTAAACGGCAGCAGTGTTCTGTGGTGAGGGCTGCCGATAAAGGTGATTACGTCGGTTCAGGCTGGGACTAAGGCAATAGGCAGGTTCCGTGGTCAGACAGGCTGAGGTCGGGCAACAGGCAGGCAGACAGGTTCTCTGGTCAGGCAGGCAGAGGTCGGGCAATAAACAGGCAGGCAGGTTCCGTGGTCAGGCAGGCAGAGGTCGGGCAATAAACAGGCAGACAGGTTCAAACGCTCAAAAGACTGTGACATGGCAGCAGATGATCTCGCACTGAGCAGCAGGAGCCAGGTGCTTAAATAGGGAGTGCGGATAGATTGCTGCTGCTGCAGGGAGACAGGAAAACACAGACATCAGGGCATGATCATGACACCCTGCTAGTGACTTCAATGTAAATACAGAATCTTGACCTCAATGCAATGTTTTACTGTAAACCACTGCATTTCATGTAATACTGAAGTGATGCTCTCCCATTTTTTCACTCCAGTAATGAACCTTGCTGCAGCGTTCTGAACCATTTGCATCTTTGACAGTGTGGAAATGGTCAGACTGACATACAAAGAGTTGCAATAGTCGAGTCTGGAAAGCACAAATGCAGATGTTACAATCTCAAGGTCCTTTCTGGATAGCATAGGCTTGATTCTTGCAAGGCGCCGGAGCCGGAAAAAGCAGGATCTCACTACGGAGTTCACCTGTGCATCAAAGGTAAGTCCATAGTCCAATCTCACACCAAGATCAGTTACCACTTTATGTTCAAATGGTGCTAATGACAAGAGGTCTATGCTACATTGCTGATGGCCATTAGGTGAAAAAACAATGACTTCAGTCTTGCTCTCTTTACAACTTAAGAAGTTGTCCGACAACCATGAATGCACGTCTTCCACACATTCCACCAGAGAGTTAATGGAGCCAGACAACCCCTCTTTTACTGGCAGACAAATTTGGCAGTTGTTGTAGGCATCCAAATGGAAGTCAATACCGCACCTGCGGAAGATCATGCAGAGTGGGAGCAGAGAGATTGAAAAGAGCAGGGGACCCAGAACAGATCCCTGAGGGACCCCCCCACTTCAGCTCTTTCTTAGACGATGAGTGATTACCAGTAGAAACACTCATAGTTCCACCAGTCAGGTAGGACTTCATCTAACTCAGAGCTGCTCCTGCAATCCCCTTCCACTGCTCTAGGCATTCCAGCAGAACCTGATGATCCACAATATCGTACTTCACCATCGCTTTATAGATAGCCACTACTATCAAAGGGAACCTTATTTTGAAGCACAAAACCTGAGACTATTTTTAAACAACTAACATTTATAAATGCCAGTGTCACACTTTACAATATGGTCACATTTCTGTCTTGTATTCATGTTTTATTAGACATAATAAAGAACAAATATTTAATATAGTTACTCTAGAAAAATATATATTGGTGAAATAATTTGCCTCACTGTTTGACAAGAAACTGGTTAGTTCTGTCTCATTGTTGCCCTTAATTAAGGCACAATAAATCATTATCAATGATTTATAAAGTGTTAACAGATTATTTAATAACATATCTGTAAACTAATTACCAGCTCAATATAATGGAAACCTTATTGAAAAATGTTACCCAAATTATTGTGAAATTATTTTGAAAATTGTTTATATTTTTAAGTTTGTATTTCTGGCCTAAAATAGGTTCCACAGAAACATCTTTGCCTTTTGGGACTTATATGACAATGATTCACTCTTAATGACGTGCAGTTTTTTTATCTGTTGTCTATGTTTGCTTAAATGTCAGCCAAGAGTTACTTTAGCTTAAAAAAGCTGCAACGGAACAGTTTTTGTAGGCGATAAAACCAATATGAGATCTCTCAACTGCATTTTTAAGTTGCTAGCTTAACTGTGTTGTCACTGCACTTTGGTCACCTCCTGGTCAATCACACTAGGATTAGTTTCTGTTAAATGTTTAGGAACCAATACTAAATGTTTAAAGGAACAGTATGTAATAAGTTTATAGTAAAATAGTCCCAAAACGCCTAATGTCTCAATAATGTTGAAACGGAGGTTACATTGAAACAGATTTCCTTCTCAGCCTGGTGGGTTGTCAAGAGTTTTACTTTCCAAAAGGGCCAAACAGGAACGTAATTTTTGTTTTACTCTAATATCGAGTGAATCAGGACAGAGCCCAACATTGAGCTAACAAAGCTAATGGTGAATTAGAAGCAAACAAATGGCTCTAAAAATATTGCAAGCTACTTTCTTAATCACCAACATCTCAATATTACAGTGAAATGTTTGTGAGTAAATGAATGATGAGTCAATCGTGGCTTTTTACTTCCTTTGATGAGTCATTTAGAACTATAACAACAAGCTAACAGCAACACGGCAAACAACTGCAGTCCCTCAAATGCACATTACGGTAATAAGTGTAGTAAGTGTTCCCCACCGAAATGCACCCAAGTGTTCCAATACCAGATATGACAATATATTTATGTACTTATCAACTTACTGTGTATGACTCATCTATGCTCATCATTTGGCACTGATCCATAACTGGCAACGGTCATCAAACGCACAGAAGGGGAGTGAGAGAGTGACTTTTTATTTAGAAAAAGGGACTGCAGTACTCTAATTTGACCACAGAATGTCATCCTTACTTCATTCTTATATATTATACCTCTAAAGCCAGTACAATGATGTATTTTCATGGGTCTTTTAAGACTAAGTAAAAAAAAAAAAAAAAAAAAAGCAGAAAACTTAGCAAATATCTATTACAAAATAAATTTCATTCTTTTGAACAATGTTATTGCAGGTCTGTATGATGGTGCAGTGGGAAACACTGTTGCTTAGCACCAAGGTCATAGGTTTGAACCCCAGGGTGGAGTTACCATGCTCTCCTCATGCTTGCATGTATTTTTTTCAGGGTACCCTGGTTAAAGTTATAGATTAGTTCTTAATTAGATGTTTTTTTGTAAGTAGTGTAGATTCTCCTTTTGAATTAAAAATCTAAACTCACTTAGTCATATTCTGTCTTTTTCCCCTCAATTTCATCTTGAAGGACGATGCCTCCTGGTCAAACCTCCTCGGTCTCACCTCCATTTCCTCGCCCCATCTCCAGACTTCAAACACCTCACCACCAGCCTGAAACCTCATAGGCTCCATTTTTCCCCCTGTCCTGGCCAACATCCGCAGAGGTGATGCGACGGTTTATCTACTGCAAGGTGGTGTTGACCACGTCTTTGGTGTGGGTGCTGGTCGATGTTTTCTTGCTGCTGTACTTCAGTGAGTGCAACAAATGTGATGATAAGGACCACTCTCTGCTCCCTGCCCTCAGAGGTGAGTTCACAACAATACCTGCCTTTTATTCTCATGCTAGACTGAGGTGTGATGTTTCAGGTTATTAAATATTTGAAAGAGCACATCATAAACAACAAAAACAAATTAAATTAAGCTGAGCTCTTTTTTGATGGTGTTACAGGCTTCAATCTGAATGCTGGGTCATGTTCACACTGTTAACATATCATATGATTGTTTCTTCCTTGTGCTTTTTAGAATCTAATGACTTTTTCTCACTTACATTTAACAATCGAAATATCAAAATATCAATTCTATTCAGGACCTTTATTTGAAAATGAGTTTCTATGGAATTTTCTTACACTTCCTATTTTCTTCAACAGTGTTGCTAGTAATGCTTAAGTTGTAGTAATGCATTGGTTTAATCCCAACACCTTTTCAGTAACGTGCAATCTATTGTGTCTTGAATGGAGTTACATCCACATCTTGTTTTGCTCATTTCTTTTGTCACCATCTAGGTAGCTAACATAAGCAGTGTGATCCATATGCACGATAGATCAACTTGTTATAACATTTGAGGACACAAACGAGGATGTCACAAACAGGAACATTTGTATTGAACCCCCTCTCACCTCATACCAACTTGTCTAAAATGAGCTGTTTCAAAAATTCCCCATTTGTGACAGCAGCTCTACTCTGAACCCCCCCCCCCCCCACACACACACATATTAGAGCTTCTCAGCCTATAGCAGCCTGAGTAGGGATGGGTAGGTGTGGCTAGCTCCAACTCATTTTCTTAAAGTGACAGAGCCCTGAAACATCTAATTCTGGAAGGTACTGAAACTGTCAAAAATAAAACTGCTGAATAGGCTTTATGTGGGAGGGATTTAGTGCAACAAACTTCATAAACACGTTTTGCATCGACCAAAGAACAATTACATATTTTTTTAAAAGGCACATATCTCCTTTATAATAAATCTGACACTTTTGTGTGAAATGTGAAATTTCTTTTTTTTCTTAAAGAAATAATTAGCATTTGTTTTTGCAAATGTGTGTAAAGCAGTATGAAGATTACCTCATATTCTCACCTTCAAAGATAAACACAGACATACAGGATCCTTTTATTTCATCATCTGGTTTTGCTATGTATAAAAGAATCTGTATAGAGAGAGACTCTGTTGGCCTTGCAGAAGCAGGTTAGGAATTTAATGCACCTTGTTGCAATATCAGAGCAGCATAATCCCGTTTCAGCTCATGATATACTGATTTCCCCTCTATAAGGTTAGTAGTGATACAATTTCATTCATTCTAAGGACTCTTGTTTTGCTTCTGGGTTCTTTTCATATCATTTGATCATAACAAGAGATGTTTCTGGAATATATAGTGGTTTTGACACCATTTCCCCCTGATGATTTAAATCAAATTATTGCACTTCTCTCTATTTCATTTCCTCTTTTTGTGTGTATGTGTGTGTATGCGTGTGTGTAAAAAGTCTTTCTAAATTTTTTTTAAATACTGAAGTGTCCTAGAGAGGTTTCAGATGAACACTTTGTAGAAAAAGCCTCAATTTAAGACTTTTCTTTAATATTTTCCACCCAAATCATAAAATGTACAGAAAACCAGCAGGCCAGACAATTTTCAACTATAGCCGCTGACCTCTTGCAAAAATGTACTTGGAAGTATGTCAGCAAACATGCTGGTACCTTTCTTCTAACCTTTGTTTCTTTCTCCACTCACTTCCTGGTTTTGTGGACGTATTTAGATGCAGGTGGCATCCTAGCAGAAGTCCAGAAATCTTTCTCAGCGGGCACCACCTAGAGGGAGAAAGAAATATTGTACATTTAAGTCCTTCTCCCGTCTTCTGGGATAATGCAGCTCAGTCTAGGCACTTCCACTCTGATGGATCTGTATGTAAGCAGATATCAAACGCTATTGGCTAATACTAAGTGGCGGTCATGTCAAATTGCATGGGGTTCTATGGGATGGGGAGCGGACTTGAGCAACCAGCTCCTGGTGCAATCTACTGTCATCTCCCGCATCGATTACTGCAATGCCCTTCTAACTGGTCTTCCAGGCTGTACTGTGAGACCTCTTCAAATGGTCCAGAACGCAGCAGCGCGTCTGGTCTTCAGTCAGCCAAAAAGAGCACACTTCACCCCTCTGTTCATTGAGCTCCACTGGCTACCACTAGCAGCATGCATCAAATTCAAATTGCTAACTCTAGCATACAAAGTCCGAGATGGTACGGCTCCCATCTACCTGAATCCTCTTGCAAAGGCTTACGTCTCGGTCTGGCCGCTCCGTTCATCACAGGATCGTCGGCTACGAGTGCCTACACCACGCTCAGGACAATCCAGACTCTTCTCATGCATCGTTCCACAAATGTGGAATGACCTACCAAGCACTACCAGAACAGGGGCTTCCTTTTCAATTTTCAAGAAACTCCTGATAACCTTGCTCTTCAGAGAGCATCTTCTTAACTAGCACCCTCCCTGCACCCGTCCCCCTCTCTACTGTCCACTCCTTGTTCCCTCCTCTCCATGATTCATCATGCTGCCTCACTGCCACCTACGACTGACTGGAAATTGTTTGTTGTTGTTGTTATTGTTGTTGTAAGCCTCAAGGGCAACATGCCGATTGGACAAAAGCGTCTGCTAAATACATAAACATAAACAAACTTGGCAAAAAACCAAATGATATCACAGTGCAGGGTAAGACTATCACAATTCCATATTTCTAAAAAATTATAATTTCCGCTATGGATTGCTGCTTCAATGTCAAAACAACAAGGCTCCTCATATGCTCTACAAACAAGAAAACGGTTTTCTTATACCCCTTACTCAATGCATTACGTCTTTCAATATGTCCTCTCTCTGTGTGCTGCAGGCAAACACTCCCTCACACTACAGCAACAGGGCCTGAGTCCTCACATGCCTTTAAGAAAGCAGTTTTCTAGGTTTCTAAGAGGCTTACTAATCTGCTTTTAGGCTGGAATGAGGTAGTGCTGCCAGCTACTTTGGCTCATTAGGTCTAATTTATATTTATCTCAGTTTACTTAGAAAATAGGTCAAATCTTTTTTTTTAACCTTTTAAATACTATTTGTGTATGTTTTAAAAGCAGTAAAACAATAGCATAGAAATTTAGACAGACAGTAGCAAAATGATTTTGCTCTGCATGTCGGTCTAGACACAGTCCATAGAAGTCCCAGCAGGCTTACCATTGTCTTGAGCTGTGCTGTTTAATGCCAATCGGTTTGGTGGGCCAATCACAGCGCTCTATCGGTTTGGTGGGTGGGATGATGCAATGGAGCAGAAAAATTAAAACTAGTTTTCCATGAGCACTGCTCAGCCCAAAACAGCTCTGTACAGCGTGGTTTGAGCCAGCCCATCTGAGTGTAGTTTTGTTCCCATCCCAGCTCTGTGACAGAAAGTGCGCTACCCATAGATGCTGTGGGGAGGAATGGGAGGACTCAACGCACTCGCGGCAGGGGGGTGGGGGAGGGGGTGCGATTTTTACTCATGACAAAATAACATGAGGTGATCAGTAAACAGTGTAAGGTAACCTGCATGCTCCGCAGAAACAAAACTCAGGCCCTGTCCACACGTAACCGGGGATCTGCCAAAACGTAGATATTTTTCTACATTTTGGCCTGTCATCCACACGAAAACTGAGTTTTTTTCACACCAAAACGGATCTTTTTGAAAACTCCGGCCAAAGTGAAGATCTGCGTTTTCTCCATTTTGGGTGTCTGCGTGTGGACAGACAAAACCGGAGTTTTAAGGTCCGCAACGTCACTTTCCGCGACAAAAAAATGCTGACATCACGTGTGCGACCTGTGTTTACACTAGCCGACAGCATGGATGCCCTCAGAGCTGCGGTCGCTTTATCAATTGTCCAAGCGCTTTTTGCTTGTTTGTTTTTGCAAGCGGAATTACTGCTCCTTGTGGAAGACCACAGACGAAGGACGAGGTTAAGAACGGGGGAAGTACTGCCGCCTACAGGTCTGGCATGTCCTTAACAACGTATTTATCCGGGTACGTGTGGACAGAGTTTTTTTTTTAAATGAGGTGGTGTGGATGCAAGTTTTTGGAGGGGCGGATATTCGTTTTTAAAAAAACCCGGCTACGTGTGGACTAGGCCTCAGCAAAAAATGGTGGTGTTGCTTGACATTTAGCTCAGAGGTTCTCATTCAGGGTTTTTATTACAGCTCCTTGTAAGGATGTGTGTTAGTGAAATAATGGCGATACGATACGTATCACGATACAGGAGAGACGATACAATATTTCACGATATATTGCGATACATTCAGTCGGATGATATTAGCAATTTTTTTAGACTGAATTTATTATAGGAAAATTCAATAAACAGTCCAAACTGATAGAAAACATGTTTAACATGCGGTATCTGAACCATAACAGAGGGATTTACATTTCATTGGTGGAAACAAAACCCATTGTGCACTGCTACCAACTAGCGGTCAACATTGAAATTGCACCCCCCCCCCCCCCCCCCAAAAAAATACACAAATGTTTGCATGTAAATTCTTCCAAAAATTAGATACACAGCATTTGAATGTTAATATAATATTACGATATCAATATTTTTGATACACAGCTATGGAATATTGGTTTAATATCGCTGGAGAAAATATATTGCCATATCAACATTTTCTTACATCCCTTGCTGTTTGGATCCTTCCAGGGTGTTGCGTTTGGTAAGCGAAGGAGATATGGGGAGGTGGGTAGGATTGTGGGCAGATCTTATACTTTGCTTTTGCCAACATGTGTCTGTGTCCTGTTGGACTATAAATTGCATTTAATCCCTGGTTCTGGGCTCATTCTTTGACCTTCATAGAGTGAGACACGAATGCTTTTTATGCCTTCGGTAATAAATGATATAAAAAGACAGACGTTCTATCTCTTTATTGTGTGGTTCTTCAGTTCATTAAAAAATTTCCGTGACATTTCTCACCTGAATGTACAACTTTTAATCTACAACATATGGTTTGATAAAAATATGGACTATGTTAAGAAATCTGGTAAATAGCTTAAAAATTAGTGCGTTAGTTGTTTTCCTGGTTTGACTAAAGCTGTGATTATGCAATTATTGGACTGACAGAAATGCCACTAAATGTCACTGTACTCCAGTTTTAGGATCAGTAAATGCCTGTTCTGGTGTGTCTGGTACCAAGATTTTGGCAATAGATACGTGACATTGATTTTTGGATTTCCTCCCATAGATATCATCAGACCCCATCAGATCAGTATCGGTAGAATTTGGAGGTGGGGAATCTTAAGCAACCTTTGGTTAGCTCACTGCTTTCCTGCTGGGGTCAGACGGGGGAGGATTTGGGTGGATGGGGGTGTGACTGGTCTTACATAAATGTTTAGGTGTGTGGGAAGTTCTAGGATGATGTTATTTCAGAAAGTCATTGTATTATGACAAAGTACGCAGTGGTTTTGTCAGTGGTCATATTGTTGTGGATAATAACACCTCTACTGAGTGGCTTGAAGATGTTTGAGTTATTTATACCCATTTATATTATTTTATAATGTTCATCACCAGGTAGACAATAATCTTTTAAATAATGTCTGTTTTAATTTCCTGGTCAGAGCAAATGAAGGATTTCACAGTGACCTAAATGGCCTTGTTTGCTCCAGGTGACCATTTTTATAGAAGCCTTTTGAAGGTTGCTTGAGATGCTTTGGTGAAGTATAGCCATCATGTATATGTAACTATATAGTCTGACCATGATCCATAGACAGAGTTCAGTCGTAGTGGTGTAATCTATAGTTAGACAGCACTAGGACCAATTAGTGCAACGAATAGAGTGATGCATTCATAGTATCAGAAATCAGTGAATGAGGCGGTCCGTCATACACTGTTGAAGAACCAGAAGAAGAAGAAGAAGAAGTACCTTTGTCTGTTCAATGGCTTGTATTTATATACCTCCGTCCAGGGTTCTACAACCCCCAAAGTGCTTTAGAACACAGTCATTCACACGGTGACTGTGATGAGGTACAACGTAGCAACAGCTACCCTGGGGCACACTGACAGAAGGTTGCCTAACACTGGCACTACCGGCCCCTCCGACCACCACCAGTGAGCAAGGCAGATTAAGTATCTTGTCCAAGGACATAACTGCAACGGACTGAGCAGGGCTCAACCCTGCAACCCTCTGGTTATGCGATGGGCACTTAACTCATCAGCCACTGCCATCCAAAACTGAGGCCAAAATTTGCTTCAAACAAGTGTTGCTCCTAAATCACCACCATCTTTGTAGATTTGCTCCGTCAAAGCTGTGTTGGTGCTTAGGTTGCCCAACGTGTCTCTTCAAACATAGAGCTCTGTGATAGGCCTGGCCTAAACTCAGCTGAACTATTGATAGACCTGCTGAGACTACAATGGAGCATGGCTAGACCAACCTGCAGAACAGAATATTTAGCTTTTGCTACAGGTAATGAAAAAGACTTCAAATGAGTGGCTGCTGCAACAGGTTTTTACATACAGTGAGAATCTGCTTGTTCTCATTCTGTTTTGCTCCACATTATAGCCAAATTATTCAACTGATATTGAGCTGGTGGAAGACAGAAGAAAAACCCTCCATCAGATTATTCTAACAAAAGAAATTTTTCTCATTTTGCCATAAGTATAGAAAATAATCCCCCTTCTCACCCAAGTTACCTTAAATCTTTGTTCTTTAAGAGAAATCCTCACTTTTTGTCAGGTGTACCAACGGTATGCTGTAGATGGAGCAAAAGTTCCCATCAGAGCAGTAATTTTCAGGATGCCCCTGGTCTGATGGAGAAAAGGGGTTTCTCTGATCTAGTATGTAACGTCAGCTGTGTCAGATCTGCAGGCAGCAGAGCAGAGCGGTGGAGGGAGGAGAAGCAGGAGGAGGTGATGGATTGAACCGAAGGAGTCTCCAACTGTGCACAACTACACTCACGTCTTCTTGTTTAGAAAATGAGAATGAAAAAACGCTGCAGGACTTTGGAAGCCTTGTTGATGAAGAACGTGGCACAAAATCCGCTTGAAGATTGGTGTTCACCATGAAAGTCCAGCTGGGACAATTAAGATGACATATTAATAATACAAAATACATGAGACGACTGGTGTGCTTAAGGTCTGGTTAAATAATGAATATAGTTGTTGCGTAGCCGGTCTTAAAAAGCATTGCACATATGCACATTCTGATCCTGGTATTCACAGATTAGAGAAGATAGCTGTAAATTGAGACATGATCTAAAAAGGGAATTAAAGTTTATTTATTTATTTTTTAAATTGTGATTGTGAAGCGCCTTGTGATTTTTATCTTGAAAGGTGCTATACATAAACTGTTCTTCCACTGACCATGATATGTTCAACTGCATGAAGGCAGTTCTTCCTATTTTGTGTTTTACAAAATGCATTTTAACATTCTTAAGTTAAAATAATTGCCATCTTCAAAAAATATAATTTCAACCATTAATCTAAAACACTGCACAACCTTGCCAAATTTAAACTTTTTTTTTTTGGTGAGAAATAACAGCAGGCATCATGAGTGCCCATAAGACAAAAAACAAAACAAAACAATAACTTTACCCCAAGAAAGCGTATTCGTGCAAAGGTGCCAAAACATCTCAGATTTACTTAGAGTTCATCATAATAAAAATAAGCAGAACATCAGAATTTTCCACAAGACAAAAAATAACGATAAATGGAGCCTAGTTTTATTTTCATGCTAGGCAATATTGAGAGAGTAGCAATTCATGTGAGGATGCAATTCAAGTCATGCATTTATTATCAAAGGGAGGACAATCAGCTGTTATTGGGATTTTAAACCTCACTAACCCTAACCCATTGTGATAGATACTGAAGAAACGAGCATTAAAGAGTCTTACTTGCTGTTGTCTGGCAGACTGAGAAGGCGGAGCTGCTAACAATCACACACACACACACACACACACACACACACACACACACACACACACACACACACACACACACACACACACACACACACACACACACACACACACACACACACACACACACACACACACACACACACACACACACACAGGCCCACAACAACATTGTGACATGATAATGTACCAGCTAACATCAGAGGTCACCTCAGCCAATAGCACTGGCAGATTTAAATTCAAATGCAGTGCAGAGTTTTTACCTGAAGAGGGCGCAACACTGATGGTTTTAGGCAGAATATTTAAATTTGAATGAAGATGCACTAAAGTGCCAAATTATTGACAACATATGTGTACAGCATGATTAGACACTCATTTATATAGTTCATCAGAAAAAAAGTTGATTTGAGGGGTGACTTGCTCTTTAAAATCAATCTAAAGCCTGGTTCATGCTTCTCCGTCAGCTCCACAAGGGACAGACACGCACGGATTGACGGAAGCGTTTTGCATTCATACTTCTCCGTCTCCTGGAGAGTGTTGCAAAGCAATTGCCCGGCAGGACAGCAGAGGGCCATAGCGCTGTTCTGTGGTATCCTGTCATTTATCGGTCCAAGATAGTGTGTTTATATTGTGTTTTTTGTGTATAAGAGACTTTTAACACGGACATATTTGTCTCTCATTCTCCTCCACCTCTTCATGCGCCTCCCATCTCTAAACCCACGTTTCCTGTCATTTCCGTCCACAAATAAAACGCTTGCTGCGCATCTTTTCACTCCTCCAGTCACGGGGGAATTAAACGTTCATATTTTTAGAGTTTTTTCGCGAGGTATTCTTCAAGCTTCTCCGTGTCTGCCGCTAGTTATCCTCGGCTCTCTTTGCAATGGTGGCGCTGTAAACAACAGCGGCGTCCTGACCAATCACAAGCTTGCGTAATCCGTCTCGTTAGACGGATGTTTAAAAAAGTGGGCTCGACTCCGTACGTACTTGCGTGCCTGCCGGAGCCCTACGCAAGGACGGATAATGGCGTTGCGTGTCTCCGCACTGACGCAGACGGAGAAGCATGAATCAGGCTTAAGAACAAGGTGCATCCTCTATTAAAGAACCAAAAACCTCATTATATAAAGTTAAGAGTTCAGTTTCATTGGAAACCTCAGCTTTTGTTGGTTGGACGTCTTTTTCAGCATAAATACCACATTCTTTGACTAACACATCCATTCAGGGAGTGATAGATCGAAGAAGGTTAAGAACATTCTTTGACGTATTCATCTGGAACGGAGTTCATCCATTCTTTTTCTGTCCTGGCACTTGAAATGCACAGACGCTTTTCTTTTCGCTCATGGCCTTATCTTCCCAAGGCTCTTTGTCCCATCTCTTCAGAGAGGGAATCTTTGGATTCTTTCTGGAAGTAATTAAAAAAATGATTGACTTGGTTAACTGGTCACTGAACGCCATTGAATATATTTTTACAACATTCGGAACAGAGAAGGGATCTCCCACATGCCCTCATGGCACACATTCGGTTTGATACAATTTGGATTCCTTGTAGGAGTGGAACATCATGTGTCTTTCTTTACTTTCTGTTGAGGATTTAGAAGACGTATAGATCTTTGGATTTATGATTTTCGGGTTTCTGCTGATTTGAGTATGCGGGTGTCTGATATATCGGAAATTTATGGAGCTGTCGGACTATTATAAAAATCCATGAGCTCTGGAAAGGTTACTGACTCAGATGTTGCTGGAAGTGAATCACAAGCTGGATGGATAATCTGGTGGTGATCCCTCAATGCACATGCAGGATGGATACTATGATGGAGGATGCCACTGCACTGCATGGAGGGAACTAAACCCCATTATTTGGCTGATTGGACTCTCCTGTGACCTGTAAAAGATTGTAAGGCAGAGGAAAACGCTATCTCTGGCCTGCTCCACAACAGTGACTGTTATCTGAATCTGGCTCCCCGGTCAGCCTTGGCTGAAAAAGTCAAAACCTCCAGTGGAATGAATACAGACGTTCGCTGCCTTCTCCTAACCCTTTCCTGATGTGGAACTGATGGAAGGTCACAGAGCTATGAAGGACTCACTGCTTGCATTGTTGCCTTCCGGCCTCCTTCACCCCTCCAGAAAGCGGGGGATAAAGCTGCACGCAGATGCCGCACACTCTCTCTTGAAGGCTTCCCCTCCCTCCCGCCACTCCTACTGTGGATTTATGTTCGTGACTGTTCAATTTATGTACTTATGGAGTTTTTTCTGAATCTCCACCTTTGTCCCTGGCTCGGGAGCAGGACGGAGGGACATGTTTCATTCTTCTTCATGTACTCCTCCTCTCTTTTTGGTTTTTCTGTCTATCTTTCACTCCTGCATACGGGAGTGCCATAAAGGCACCTGCCCACAGTTCACCCTGATTCTGTTATGTTGTGTCTTGTTATGCCTAGTCTTGGACGGGTTGTTCTTCATCTCATTGTACCGGGATGCTGGTTCAATGACAATTAAAGCTTCTTGATTCTTGATTCCAGTGTCAGCAGCGCTATGAACAAAAGAGCACAACCTAGGCTAATAATATGGCCTACACCAGTTCAACTCAAGAAGGGGTTGTAGAAAATCCTCTTAACTGTTGGTGCTTAATTTCCTCTCTGCCCCCTCCCCCTTCATTGAAACAAGTGCTTCTGTTTTATGAGATTATCAAGGGAGGAGTGGGTGGGTGGTGGTGGGGCAGTCATAAATCCATCAGAGGTTATTTACCTTTTGTGAAAGGAGCTGCAGCAGCAATGCTAATCTGCTAAAGTTCTGCAGGCTTTTGAGACTCCGGCAAGATGACTATGTTTGATTAGTTTCACTTTCAGATTAATCCTAAAATAAATCTGATTCTAATGTTTAGATTTTCCTACATCTCTCAATAAAAACAGTCAAATAGATTATCTGTGAAATTAAATATAGCTGCCAGGGATTGTATAGATAAGCTAAAGCAATGGGAAAAAGCTGCTCAGCTTGCAGTCTATGCTAAAGTTTTTACAGTGTTGCTTCTCCATGAAATAAGCATCTAAACCTGTTTTTTTTAAATAATGAGAAACAATGTTTTCTGCTCTGACTTATTACAGAAAACGCCTAAAGACCATTTTCAGATTGTTCCATCAATAGATTTGATAGGTTTGTTTTTGTTTCCACTGCAGCTTGATGTCAATTTAGCGCCTCATTAGTGAGAGTTTCTGTCATGTTGCAGCAGTGATATCTCGGAGCCACGAGGGTCCAGGAGAGATGGGAAAAGCTGTAAACATCCCCAAAGAGGAGCAGGAGAAAATGAAGGAGCTCTTTAAGATCAACCAGTTCAACCTGATGGCCAGTGACATGATAGCGCTCAACAGGAGTCTACCAGACGTCAGGCTGGACGGGTGCGTAAGCTTCGATTTGGATCCCTTCCACATGGCTGCCGCCAGTCACATTACTGCACCAACCATTAAATCTGCTGAAACCAATATAAACAGACAAATTATTGATCCACTCGCATCAAGCTGGACCTAACGCAGCTTTAAAATGTTTACATCTCAGACTTTCAGCCCACATTTGAGGAAATTGTTTTTTTTTATCAAACTGCTCAGGTTTCAACACAGAAATTCAAGGTTTTCTTTCTGTCTTTTGTTCATGTTTCTAAAATAAATTAGATTTATTTTTTATTTTTTACAGTTTTTTAAACCAATTAAACCTAGTTGGAAGTTTTTAATTAACTTCAAAAATACTTAAATTTGACTATCTGACCCTGTTCTTTGATATAATGTAGATAATCTTTCATAATTTACATTTCCCCTAAGCCCATTCTTTGGCCTCTACAGAAAAATATTTTTTTTTTTTACAAGAGCCTAAAGCCTTTGACCAATAGAGTTATGCATCCACAAGAGGGCACTGTCAATCAACAGGAAAGCACCTCAGTTCACAGCAAGTTATGTGTTGCACGGTCAGCTTAGCACACTAACCTAGCTTGAATGCTAACTCGAGCTGCATTGAATTGATGTCAGCCTGTTAATTTCAAGCTAACTTTGGATGAGGAGAGAGGGTAATGATGATGAACAGGGGTCTGCTTCTAGACCTGCAGAAAAGGGACACACAACAATACAACAGGAGCAAGCTATCACAGCATCAACCTGATGAAGAAATAGAAAATCAACATTGTTTAACTGAACAATCACACGATAATAAATCACAGTGCATTTAGTGCCAACCACAGCCTTAAGACATGTGTTGAACGTGCCCAAGTCCATACTTATGAGAGCACCATGTGAGCACCTGTGTGTGTACACACGCTTGTATATGTAAGGTTTCTCTATAGGAGCGTCCAATAGAGAGTGTGAGGGGCCACAGATCTGCCCCCCCCCCCCCCCCCCCCAAAGATGTGTAGGAGATGGAAGGAGCTCCAAGTCCCAGAGATCCAGGAGCTGCCCGAGAGCACAGCGACTCAAAGGAGTCTGCAGCCAGAAAAGCCCCTGCCCCCTGAAGATCTTTATAAATGTTTTATCACCGTAACAATTTACAGAAACTGAAAAAACGCATTACTGACTAGCAGACATCGTAGCGTTGCGCTTAGCAATTAGCCTAGCTTAGCATGTGTATTCTCACACTGCTTACATTTGATCAACTAAGTAACTTTAACACACGCCCACACATTCCCTAAACAAATCGATACTTACAAATACAAATTTTCTCTAAGGCACAAACATATAAAGCTAAATCAGTGTGTTCATGATCCGTTTATTCTCTGGTTTTGCCTAAATGTAAAATTTAAACACACAGAGCCGAGGTCCAGCGGGGAAAACGGAACTACGTCAGCGATAGATCTGAGACTGAGTTAAGAGAGCTTGCTCTGTCGCGTTTCACACAGACAGTATAATAAAGACTTAATAACAGGGATGACTCAGTTTTCAAATACTAAAGCATTTTAATGGTTTTTAATCATAAATTAACTTGTACTGTTTATTAACTTATTAATCAAACATATCCCATCATGAACTTAATTATCTGAGGCCTAAAGGCATCACAGAGCATTAGTTAGGATTATCTGAAGGAGAACGCCATTCAGCTGCTGTTGAAGACAAATTAAACATCACATATTTTTATTACTAACTTATATTGAAGTATTTGTCATTTTGCACTGATACTGTTTAAATCTTAAGCATGCTTGGAAATATGGAGATATGTGATACTAGCAACCTAAATGATATTTTTTTTATTGGGGGGACTTAGCATATATCAGTATCGGTTTATATCAGTATCAGAAATCAAGAGTTAGAGGATATCGGATATTGGTAAAAAAAAAAAGCTAATATCGAGCATCCCTAGAAAAGGGCTTTTATCTTTAGTGTTTTAGCGACATGATTACTGTTTTATCCTGTTGCAGCATTAGCAATAATCGCGAATGCTGGATTCGGCGTGTTTAGATATTTTTTTGCTTGAACCCTGTTAGATCTGAATACATTTGTTCCGTGCAGAAAAAAAATGAATACAAAATCATGAACCGTTACCCCCCTATTAATATACTTTACTATATTTTGTTTTCTTATGTATCCTTATAGAAGTATTTACCAATAAGATCCTGAAAAACAATTAAATTACTGAACCAATGTGCGCTAAACAAATGGACAATTATTTACTGAGACAGACACTTTTCAAGGGACATCCGTTGAAACATGGAATATTAAAACAGAGGAAAAAGATTCAGATTGTTTCATCCAAAGAGGATTTTTATAACACCAAAAAAAGCGAACCTTCACCTGATTTTAGCTGCTAGCTTTTTAGTCTATTGTGGCTCAATTTTTCTCAATTTCAATAATAAAACAGCTTTACTTAGCTTAGCAAAATATCAGGAATTTTGCAGCAAAAGTAATCCAGAAGTGCAAGTTGTTGAGTCAATAAGATTTTTACTTGGAGGAAGCCTCCTGGCCTAGTTATGTCAGCTTGCGGCGTTTAGTTGAATCGACAGGACTGAACGAGCAATGCTGTTTGCTCCGGTGGCTTTTATCACCCTCCGTGACTTCTCAGCCCCCCCCCTGCTGCCACACAGTCTGCTGTCTCTACGCAGCTTCTTTTCTGTAATGTAGCTAAATCAGGAACATCCAGTCCAGCAGCATCCCGAGTCTATCGCAGTCCCACCCTTGGACTTTCACAGACGTCGCATCAAGCCAAGGACACGCTGACATTGCTGTCAACTCAAGTTTGAGTTTTTCCACTTTCTTCTGAGATGTTTGTCAGTTAATCCCTTGTGGGAATTTCTCTGTGCTGGTGGCAGCATCACAGTGCAGCAGGATCCTCAAACTACTCTGAGATTTTAATAGGAAGCTTTTTGAAAAGAAACAGGGACATTTGACACAGGCTGATGGATTCATCTTCATGTGATTCTTTACTCTATATTATGACCTTTTTCCAAATGCTGTTGTTTTTACTTTGTCAGAAAAATGTTATTGAATAGATTTTAGATGCTCCAACGTTACAATCAGGACTAAACGGCAGTAAATAACATTTTAAACTGTAATTTTATGTGGCTATTGGATGATTCTAGTAGATTATTTGAAGTGTCTAAAAATACTTGATTATTGTTGTTACAGATCAACAGATAGGGCTTTTTCTATTGCAGAAGCCTTTTGTAGAGGTCGTGGTCAGCCAATGTCCGAAAGGTGCAGCCAATTATTATTTTTTGTTTTGGGCCAATGATCAAAACTGATATCTAGATATTGTAAAATCAAACATTTAACTAAAGTTAATCAAACCATTTAATAAACTGTCCAAGTATTAAAAATAAAACTGGTAAATAAAATATGTAAGTTGACAATAACGTTTTAAAGAAGGGTTAGGTAGGTGTTTTTTAGGAACGTTATTACACTTTTAGATAAAATTCTGCAGAAGTATCGGGCTGCCTGCAGATGTGCCCGACTGTAAATCGGCTCTACTGGCTTGATCATTTATCAAAATGTTAAATAATGCTGTTACACCTTCTGGCCTATGAGATCCAGAAGGAATAACACAAGAAATGGATAAATGGTGGAGAAAAACCAAAGTCCCAAATAACAGTTTATAAAGGATTATTTTAAATACAATACGCCACCTCAGGGAGCTCATTGTGCTGTTGTCTGAGTAGTTTGTCATGTTTCTGTGTGTGCCTCTCAGCTGTAAGACCAAGGTGTACCCAGATGACCTCCCCAACACCAGCATCGTCATCGTGTTTCACAACGAGGCGTGGAGCACCCTGCTGCGAACCGTTCACAGTGTCATAAACCGCTCCCCGAGGCACTTGTTAGTGGAGGTTGTGTTGGTGGACGATGCCAGTGAGCGAGGTTGGTGCTCGCAATATGGACGATCCAGTCGGAAATGCACATGTCAGAAATCTTGACCAATTTGACCACAGCAGCCTCCTCTTAACAGATATCAGTCATTTAAGTGTCCCTGTTGGTCTGAGAGAGATGATTAATGTGATCACTGATATCTGATTGGACAGGATGTTCTTAAAGAGAGAAAATGATCATCTTCTACTTGTTTTGTAGCTTCTTCTCTCATCTTCTTTAGAGACATTTTCAAAATGTAGAGCATAAAAATGTCTTTCTCTTAACAAGTTTTTTTTAATTATTTTTGCCTTGGATTGTAAATGTAATCTGATTTCCAGAATATTTTTAATTCCTTAGGTCTTTAAATCAGAAATGTCCTTAAGACTTTTTTCAACATGTAGTTTTCATTTCATTTTTTTATTTTTTCTCATTCGGCAATTTCATTCATCATTAACTCACAATACAATAATCAAGTACAATCTTCCAAGTGATAAAAAGGTGGAGGAAGAAGAAGTTTTAAATGACCTACTCTGTTCTACTAGATACAAAGTAATTTACAAAATGGCCTTATGTACAAACCAAGTATGCAACTTTCTTATCTTTGCAAACAATATCAAATTGAAAACTCATCAGTATCCTCTTTCGATATTCACTTATCATTTTTGTCTTTAGAAAATTTTCTAAATTGACCAACAATTAAACATTTTTTCAGGCCATCTTCCAGGTTATTCCATAGTTTTACTCCATATACTGAAATATACATTTGCCTTAATTTTGTGCTAAAACGTTCTAATGGGTATAAGTTACCTAATGAATAAATGCAGTTGCAGCTGGATTGTTCTGCAGCTTTATCTGGGTCCATTTTTCCGTCAGACTTTCTACAGAAGAAGCTCGAGAACTATGTGCAGACTCTAGAGGTTCCGGTGAGGATTCTGAGGATGGAGCAGCGTTCGGGTCTGATCAGAGCCAGGCTCAGGGGCGCCGCCGCCACCTCGGGGCAAGTCATCACCTTTCTCGACGCTCACTGCGAGTGTACCGTCGGCTGGTTGGAGCCCCTGCTGGCTCGCATCAAAGAAGATAGGTAGGAGCCTAAATGCACCGAAGTCAAACATGAAGGGACTTTTAGGAGCAGCGCTGCTACTGTCATAATTTAATAAACTTTTTGTCTTTCTAAAGCAGGGATGTGAAATTTGCGGCCCGCGGGCCGGATCCGGCCCGCAAGCGGGTTAAATCTGGCCCGCGAGATGGTTGTGTAAACTTTATTTTCATGCTTTACAATGTAGAGTGAAAATAAACTTATCTTTGTGAGCAAGTTTTCTCTGTAATGAGTATAAATAAAACAAAGCTGCGCTCAAGGCTCACACAAGAACTTGAATCCCATCCTGAAGTTGGCTGCCACTCAGGATGTGACTTCTGGTATTGATGTGCTGGTGAAAGCTAAAAGATGTAAAGTAAAATGAGTCAAATATACTTTAAGTGCTGCATGAAACTGATCTAGCCATGTGATCTGTAAGCTCTTTGAATCACTAAGGAATGTTTTTTTTATTTGTTGATTTTTTTTTTCAAATTTTCAATACACTTCAGGTGTTGTACTTGTACTACACTGTCCTCAGGCTCCAGCCTTGTTTTATATTGATTGTATTAAAACAAAGAAAACAATCAGAAGTTATTTTTTTAATTTACCGGTCCGGCCCACTTGGGACTAAATTTCCCTCAATGTGGCCCCTGAGCTAAAATGAGTTTGACACCCCTGTTCTAAAGCAACGTGACTGGGTGTTTGTGGCAAAGTTTTATTGGAGTCATGACTTTTTTGCAAAAGAAAGAAAAAAATTGTCTTTCTGCTTTCCGGTCATTGTGTTAATAGAGCTAAAACATGCGCATTGATGCCAAATATATGAACTAAAATTGAAGATAACATGATTAGTGGCTGAGTGAGACAGTGAGTGTGTGCCTACACTGGATCATTTAAACATTGGATGTAACGCCACAGATGATTTCTGTAATCACTTGGAATTAAACAAAAATGAGCAAAAACATAAACAGACACTTTAAGCCATTCTAATTAAATTTTAATCTTACAAAAGTCAAAAAGAGGCCAAACAGGAAGTAAGGCTTTAATAGAATATTTTAATCCGAATATCCTATTTAAAATATGCACTAAAAAAATACTTACATTAATAAATAAAACAAATTATTGAGATGCTTGATTAAAAATTTAAACTTTATTGACATAGCTAAAATGTCCCCTAAAAATGAATCTGATTACTTTAAAATCATTATTAATTAAGATTATATCAAGTTTTAGTGTGTTTTTTTAAGTTGAAGTTGAAGGGTTAAACACATAAAATGTAGAATAAAGGTTAAAAAAATAGGAAGCACTTTTTAAAATATTATGGGAAGATTTAAATATTAATGTAAATGTAAAGTTACATGCAATTAACAGTGAGTTTAATTAACACGTTTCTGTGATTTATTTCCTCTGAATTAAACATTAATTGAGTAAATTTGTCTTATGTACAGTTCAAGGTCTCGTTTTTCATCTCAGAGCTGAATTTTATACTCGTGTCTTCAGGACAGCGGTGGTGTGTCCGATCATAGACGTCATCAGCGATGAGACATTTGAGTACATGGCAGGCTCAGATATGACTTACGGCGGCTTCAACTGGAAGCTGAATTTCCGATGGTACCCTGTTCCTCAGAGGGAGATGGATCGACGTAAAGGAGACAGAACACTTCCCGTCAGGTACGCAAATGCCACAATCAGATGCTAAAGAGCTAAAAATAAAGGATCACAATAATTTATTGTATTATTTCTTCTGATTTGTCCTATTTTGAATGAACATTTTTATTTAAAATATTCCTGCAGGACTCCCACCATGGCAGGAGGCTTGTTCTCTATAGACAAAACATATTTTGAGGAAATCGGAAGCTACGATCCAGGGATGGATATTTGGGGTGGAGAGAACCTGGAAATGTCTTTTAGAGTGAGTGAAGAAGAACATCGTTACCATTTTTCCATCATTTGTAATTTCATCTTAAGCTATGGCAGCACTTGTTTAGGGCCATCCTATAAATCAATAAAATAATTATAAGCTTCCATTTTTTTTTCCAGATTTGGCAGTGTGGTGGGTCTTTAGAAATCGTAACGTGCTCTCACGTGGGGCATGTTTTCCGAAAGGCGACTCCATACAGCTTCCCCGGAGGAACGGGCCAAGTCATCAACAAGAACAACAGGCGCCTGGCTGAAGTCTGGATGGACGAGTTTAAAGACTTCTTCTACATCATATCACCGGGTACAGAGAAAAAAAACACCTGTGTGAATTTACCATGTAGATTAAAAGGACACACTGAGGGCAAACTGGGCGAAATGGCCTGAATTTTACATGTTATTAAAAGTAGAAAGGAATTTTTAGTCTGGAATTCACTGGATGTATAATTGTTGTGCAGCAATGTTTAAAAGCAGAATTGAGCAATCCCAGTTATCCCGGCCTCGCTGTGCTCGCTGATGCAACATTTAGCAAATAGCCACGAAAGGAATTATCAGCTCTTATTTTTGTTTTTTAATTCTCTTCTGCTACTTTTTTCTTCTTGCTCATCCAATAGTCCACATTTCTTTTTGGACTTGAACATTGGAAATTCACACTCTTTTGTCATCCTCAAAGAGGACTAAATCTTTTTCGTAGGGCTCCCCTGAACTCGGGTTTAGAAATTTGTCAGAGACGGTCTTCTCTCCAGAAGAGCTTAAACACATATGGAAAAACTGGAGCAACAGGGCTGTGCAGCTCGAGTGATGAGAACCCCCCCCCCCCCCCCCTCCATCTGTCGACTCAGTAATGCGATTACCCTTTAGCAGAAAGCACTTTTCCCTAAATCTCTGGCTAAGTGTTCTAGATGGCTGCCAATCTATGAGGGATCATCTGTAATCTGCAGATCTTCTGGCACAAATTGTGACCTTCTCGTCCGCTCGTTCAGACAGGACGCTCCATGGGCAGGTGTGCAGTGTTGTGATGGATGGGTTTTACTGTGTGTTGTGGCCCCGCAATGGCTGTCTGTTCCTTCAGGACATTAGGGAAGATGATCTGGGCTGAGCTGCTGCCAGACCTTACTTATTGGCACAGAGGAGCACACTATGTCACTGCTCTGGGAGTGTTACAGAGTCATCCTATTAAAATGGGAACTTCCAGTGCACAGAACATTTCAGGATAGAAGCCACTAGAAAAAAAATCCCAATTTAAGCACCAATATCTTGTTGATTTTAAATGGCTACAGATTTGGTGGTCATGAATTTTTTATAGTTACCATTTATCATTAAAAAATTACCTCTGATGTTGCTACAAGCAAGCTATGGGTCCACACGAGGAAATCCAAAAATCAGTCATCTTCGTGTGTTTTAAAGAGAAGGTTCCTTGAGAAATGCATCATACATGTTTTTTATTAAATATGATCAGAAAAAATTGTTCTACTCCTGTTTCCTGCAATAGCCACCAGAAGAAAATAGACAGAGAAAAGAGTCCCTTCTACGTCAAAGGGAAATATTTGTATTCATGGGGTCACCCACTGATGATTTAGCAGCCTGGAGAGGGCAAAGCTTGTCTCGGCAAGAATAGAATAGACTGTATTGATCCCACAGTGGGGAAATTAACTTGTTTCAGCAGTGCAAACACTTAAGAGACTAATTTGAAGAAAAATATATGTACACATAGGCAGTAAGCTATTAATACAACCTTCAACCACTAAAAGCCCTGAATCAAAAATAAAATAAAATAAAAACTTGGGTTCCAGAACTTAGCAGTGTAAAGGACACAGACATACTATTTAAATCCGGTATTGCACAAGTGCTGAACACATACTGAATAGTGTATTAATGATATTGTGTACCCGGATACTGCCTGTACCAGTTAAACTGAGGACTTGCACACACTTACTACAGAGGGGATGACTGACCTACGGTAGCGTTCTGTTTATCTGTCTCCGTCTGCCTCTGAAGGAGCTGTCCATGGTCTCCACAGTGAAATGCAGTGGTTGGGAGGGGTTTTTTTTAAGATGGAGGTAATCTTTCTCCAGCGTCCTCCTTTCACACATCTCCTCAACTGAATCCCGTGGACACCCCAGACCAGAGTAAGCTTTGTTAACTAGCTTGTTCAGTCTTGGTCAGAGCTGCCTGCACCCCGACAGACCACAGTAGAGTGAATAAGAGAGCCGACCACAGAGTGGTAAAAATATTTTAGCAGCTGGGAATGAACTCCGAAGGACCTCAGCCTCCTCAGGAGGTGGAGGTTGCCTTGGCCCTTCTTAAACAGAGCATCTGTGTTGTTGGACCAGTTCAGTTTGGTGTTGAGGTGAACACCCAGGTACTTAACGGTATCCACCACCTCAATGTCTGCTCCCCGGTTGTTTACTGTTGAGTGAGGAGGAGTGTTTCTCTGGAAGTCAATCATCATTTCCTTTGTCTTACTGGTGTTCAAGTGAAGGTGGTTCCGCTCACACCTTCCATAATGACTGACCTGTACTCCAGGTCATTCCCCTCAGACAAACAGCCGACAATGGCTGAGTCATCAGAGAACTTCTGGAGGTGACAGCTGCTGGTGGTTTTGTAGGTGAACTCCGAGTTGAGAAGTAGAAGCCAGTTAACGTTAGCAACTCCACAACATAGCAGAACGCCTTCAAGCTTGTGTTATTTGTTGAGTTAAAATGTGAATGTGGGAACGTGCATTGCCACAGTGAACGAGACGGCGCTAAACACCAGTCGCAGTTTTCTACGTCCAAACGTCTTCAAATGGTGTTTTTCTTTTTTGCAACTTGTTCTAAAGTTGAAGTGGTATCAGCTGTCAATTTTTCCTTTTCTGATATTATTGAGCAGAGAAACTCACACCAGTGGTGTTCCGCTGCAAAACGCACAAGCGTGTAATAAGTGGAAGGCCCAGGGAGATGCGGTAGTCCAGTGAGACAGACGATGGTCCGATTGTTGGTTTTGGAATGAGCCGTGTTATTGGCTGAGGTTTTTAATAAGAAATAATAATAATGGATTGAATTTATGTAGTGCTTTTCTAGGCACTCAAAGGGCTTCCCATTATTCATGTACTCTCACATTCACACACTGCCGGTGATGGTAAGCTACTACGTAGCCACAGCCATTCTAGGGCGAGGCTGCCATTTTGCGCCATCTGCCCTTGATAAATGATAAATGACCCGCACTTGTATAGCGCCTCTCAGAGTAAGGACTTCAAAGCGCTTTACACTACAGCTTATCATCCATCCATTCACACACACATTCACACACTGATGGTGATGAGCTACGATGTAGCCACAGCTGCCCAGGGGCACACTGACAGAGGTGAGGCTGCCGAGCACAGGCGCCACCGTTCCCTCCGACCACCACCAACACAGGCAGGTTGGGTAAAGTGTCTTGTCCAAGAATACAACAGCAGAATACCCCTGGCAGGAGCTGGAACCAATTCCACAATCCTATCAAGGGGCAACCCGCTCTACCTCCTGAGCTATCGCTGCCCGAGCTTGTTTCACGTATTTGCTGTTATAGCCCCCCACTCGAGCACCAGAGCTTTTGTTCCACAGAAGAAGGCATTCATTTATACCAGAGACAACATCTAATGTATTAAATAATGAAATTATGTCAATTTTAAAGAGTTTGTGCCCAGTTGCAGACTAGTCCTTTTAGTTTCAGTACCTCTTGACAAATCAAAAGTTTCTTTGATGACACACAGACATTTACAGATGAGATATTTCATCCTGAGTGTGTGTGTGTGTGTGTGTGTGTGTGTGTGTGTGTGTCTATAAATAGGATTGGTTAATATGGAAATCTTTACCTGATTAAACTCACAGCCATGCTTTATGCATGGATTCATGCAAAGGATCCCCCTGGTGTTTAGTGACGGTGATGCAACAAAACACATCAGCTTCTCTCGTTTTTTATATCCTTCAGCAAAAATGTTTAAACCCAGCTCATTCTGAGAGGAATAAATTTGAATCTCTGTGTGGACCTCTGCAGGTGTGATGCGGGTGGACTACGGAGACGTCTCCTCTCGTAAAGCTCTCAAAGAGACCTTGAAGTGCAAACCTTTTTCCTGGTATCTCGAGAACATCTACCCAGACTCCCAGATCCCAAGAAGATACTACTCGCTTGGTGAAGTATGAGCACTCTTGTACTCTTGTAATTTCTCATCGTGCCCCAGAGGTTGTTTTTTTCTGCACTTGGCTCCTCGTAGCTGCTGCTTTGTGCTTTCATAGACAGCAATGCTGAGAATCAACACAGGGCTAAGAAAACAAGAAAAAAAAAATCTAAAAAGTGCAGGGCTGTTTGTCCCGAACTTGCACAATCAAGAACAACCTGGATGCTCACACAGTCTGTATTGATCCCTCGAAACTGTTTTTACACTATTATGCCGTTCAAGCTGGGAAAGAGAGAAAATGCTCAAGCATGCATTTATTGGATTTTTACTCAGCAAGCAAAACATCAAAGACAGAAAAGTAACAACGCTGTTCATAGTGTAGCTGTTTACGTTCTAATAAGCTTTTCTATTAAAAAGCTCCATTACAGTTTTTTTAGAGTCAAAACTGGCATTGAGCGTGCTCTCTTCAGCAAAAAAGGCTGTTTGCAAGTTATGTCAGTCAAGAGTTTATCCTTAAAAGAACTTGTAATCTTCTGACAGCTGAGGATGGGAGAATTTTCATCGTTGCTGCTCTGCTGTTTAAAGCCGTCACTCTCCCCTTGTTTCCCTCTAAGCTGGGTCCCATCAGCCAGCCCTCCCCTCACCTGATGCAGCTTTTAGGTTTAGTATCACCTAAATGTGAAGGTCATTTTTATTTCTGCATGGGAGGCTTTATAATGGCCCGGACAACAGTCAGCTCAGCTTCAGCTCTGCGGGTGCATTAGTTTGTGAATTAGCTGAGTGGGTAATAAGCCACTCAGAGCTGTGATAATAGAGGTTGGCAAAAAATGTGCAGTGTTGAAAGTAAATTTAATGTTGAAAATGCAACATTTTAAACTAAGTGTTTATGTTTCTGTACTTAGCAGACACTTTTGTTCAAAGTGACTTACAGGTGATAATCAAGCCAGCAGGTTGCCCTTGAGGCTAACAACAAACACTATTCAGTCAATCCTAGGTAGCAGTGAGGCAGCGTAAATAAAAGTCCTTTTTCTTAATACAACTTCATTATTTTTGCTGTTGCTAGTAGTCTTCCGACAACTTTGAAGCAACACAATAAGTTTCCCGCTTGCCCATCCTGGTTGAAAGTGGTATTCACAGTTGTTGTAAACTCTGCTGCAGCCTGCTGTAGCTAGCACTGACAACAAGCTAACACTAACGCAAGCCAACTGATATTAAAATAAGCCACAAAGTAAAAAGTCCACACTGTTGGACAAAAAACTTACAAGTCCAGAAGCAATAAAGCCAGGTCACCATCACTATTGTCTGTGATTTCATGGTCTCCTTCAGGTCCCTCAAACGAGTGTAGGTGACGTCAGTGTTCAATCTTGACTTCTTCTTCTGAATTATTATTGATGGTGGGCAAACTGAAAAGCTGTCTTAATACGCTGTTGCTAAAAAGCTGGTTGAAACCTCCCCCAAGCATTCCTAAGCAAACCAAAAAACTGTTGAGGGCAGTTGCTGGTCAGCAAAGGGCTACGGAGTTCTGTCAAGTTCTGATTCAAGAATTGCAATTGTCTTTTCACTGGTCTTCGAAATAAAGTAAGTAAGTAAGTAAAAGTTTATTTATATAGCGCCTTTCACAGATATAAATCACAAAGCGCTGTACAACATGATAAAGATCAGGGCAAATACCTCTAACCAGTAAAAACATCAGAAAAACAATAGCAGTGATAAACGTAGAAAATAAAATCATGAGTATAAACAAAGTGAAGTTGTGAACCCGAACAAAGCCATCTTTTTGAACATTTAGGGGGGGAACGCCTCCCTAAATAAAAGCTGTGAAGCAACTGCAACTTCCTCAGAATGCCGCTGCTAGAGTCTTAACAAGAACCAAGAGAACCAAGCACGCCACTCCTGTTCTTAAAGCTCTACACAGCTTCCTTACCTTGTGCCCAACTCTAGTAACTTTTAAATCAAAATTTAAACTTTCATGTTGTAATGATGGCTCGGAATGTAGCGTGTTGATCAACTCAAACGCGGAGATGCTAGCGTCATGAGTGGCTAACACATCTTTAATCTGGGAGCGATGGCACAAGGCTCGAATGGCAACGGGGCCGTGTAGTCGTTCCGTAATTAGATAAGAAAAACTCACTTACCGAGGGAGGAATGTCAGTATGACTGGAGAACGAGGAAGCTCAGTAATTCAAGAGCAGGGCTCAAAACTCTAGACACGGTAGACAACCAATGACTGAGTGTAGAGCTGGTGAACCGTACTTCCTGATATAGAGCTCCGGGAGTTGACGTCACTTCTCCCGGCATGCAACAGTTCAAATCGAAACGGCGCCATCTTGGCATGCAGAAGCCCGCAGCTGGGCTGTTTGTTATTGTCAGAAAACTCAAATCAAACGGGAAATATGGTAGATTCCTGTTGTGCCCCAGGATGCAGAACAGACACTGACGACATAAGGAATGAGCCTTCTACAGGATTCCCCAAGATCCGGAATGCTGCAAACGTTGGATCATTGTAATAAAACGCGCTAGTGACCAGGCTGAAATGCAGCTGTGGGATCCCGAGAGTAAAGGTTTTCGCTTATGCAGCGACCACTTCATATCAGGTACTTAAACCAACGTTTCCTCAACTGTGTATGGTATTTATTTTAAATGCTTTTATTACGATTCTTAGTGGGCTTCCTAAACTTATTTTGGCGTGGCTTTTTCTGTCTTATTACTCATAGCAACAAGTAAACATCACGTAAAACGTTTCCTCGTGAGTTCTGCGTGCTGCCGTTTACGTGTCTTATGATCACAGCAATTAACCGGCTAAGCTGTATTTAATTTTTAAGCAAGGGTTGATCAATTGTCAGATCACACATAAAAAGCACTTTGGATTGCTATTATCTGTCTCACCGAGACGGATCTCAGACAAATCCTGAGACGCTCCTGCCTGACATTTTTATTTTATTCACGGAAAACAATCAAACTAGTGATTTCTCTTGGCGTTCAGTTTATACATTCAAACAGCACAGCACTCTATTTAAACTACTTACATGTAAATGTATGTTATTTGTCCATCCATCCATTTTCATCCGCTTATCCGGAGTCTGGTTGCGGGGGGCAGTAGCGTCGAGAGGCCCAGACTTCCCTCTCCCCAGCCACTTGGGCCAGCTCCTCCGGGGAAATCCCAAGGCGTTCCCTGGCCAGGTCTGGTAAGAAGTCCGCTCCGACAGCTTCTGGCATTTTTAAAAAGTATCCCAGGGGCACGGTAAGGGTCGGAGATGTTTAGTCTATTTAATTTCTGACTATATAAAACGATTTATTCGGTTTTAAAATGTGAAGCAAACTCCGATGAAGTCAAATCCAAGTCGATCCCGTTCATTTTGTTTACCTTTATTGCCTGCCAACATGGCGTCTACTCTCTGAGAGTCACGTGACGTCCGGAGCTCTATACCTTTGTGAGATGATAGGTGTGGAAGTTCCGGTGAAAGGGACGATGGAAGTTGGAGTCTTAAGTGTTTGGTTGGCATCTGGAGGGACTCTGGTGTGTGGAGAACGTGACGCATGTATTCATCAGTCTTTTATATGCTGCACCTACTGCACTGTTACCGCTCACCCTTTAACTTGTCCTATTTTTGATTCTTGAATCTGAAATTAATGTGTGTTTTTCAATTGTGCTGTCACATTGATTTTAATGTTCTTGCTATTCTTGCTAATGGAAAGCACATTGAATTGTCTCTGTGTACGAAATGTGCAATATAAACAAAGCTGCCTTGCCTTTTGTGGTCCATCATAGTAGAAACATTAAAAAAAAACAAGTTTAAGGAACAAAAAGTTTTTTAAGGTTATGAAACTTTCAATAAAAAACATCAGGCTCATCAAAAAGCATATCTTACTTTGTTTCAGTGAACAGGATTTTGTACATCCTATTAAATAAGCAGTTTTAATACAAATACAAGTAATCAAAAACAATTCCAAGTATCTGTGACCTTCATCAGTTTGGAGTGGATTTTATTGTGAAGAAACCGTCTAACAATCTTTGTTTTCTGTCTGCAGATCAGAAATGTAGAGACCAACCAGTGTGTGGACAACATGGGAAGAAAAGAGAATGAAAAAGTCGGCTTTTTCAACTGTCATGGGATGGGTGGAAACCAGGTAAAGGAGAAAACTCCTTAGTGCAGTTTTCATTCTTGATATTTAGGAAAATTTCCTTAGAGAAGAGAAATTGCACAAATTGCAAATGTCAGCACACTATTCATTTGGGCTTAACTTCACTTCCTGTATGAACACTATGCATCTATCAACCTTAACAAGTAACTGTGAAATGATTTGCAATATAAAGTAATTGATGCAGTAAGTTTACAAAAAGCCAGGAACATGGTCCCGCTGTGCAAGCCTCGCATTCACTCATGTAAACATAACATTTTTTTGAAATTTTACCTCAAAGTTTATTTTGAAAAGGTCTGCTGCATTTTAAGAACGAATATTGTTGAAGTAAAATAGATATTTTTCACCGAAATTAGCAAAGATTTGTTTCAAATATACAAAGAATGAAAAAGTTAGAACATTTATTTCTAAAAGAGAATATCCTAAATGTAGTGCAACGTAAACATGCATAAGGGGAGTCTTGACATTTGTACAAAGGCTCCCACACTCCCTCCTCCTATTTCACATCAACACTATAAAAACTCCTCAGAGGAGTGCTGTACATAAAACAGATCAAGAACCGCGCAGGGCTCGAGGCTTTTGGCTGGGAGAATGACAGAACATTCCTTCAAAGACTCTTAGAGCTACAAAAATCATCAATAAAACTGAACTCTGCTCGTTCCAAGCTTTCTTGTCTTCTTCTTTTCACTTTTTAAAGATCTTTTGGCTGGAAATCCGTTGTATTTTAGTGTCCTTTTCCTCAGAGCTCTAATTAAGCAGTCTCAAACTTGTTCCAGAAAAAAAAAAACGCTAAAAACTTGTATTAAATCCAATGCCAGTAAGTAGAATGGAAAAGGAATGATGGATACGGACCCAAAACCAGATCTAAGCCCAGCCTTTGTGTTTTTTAAATGCGCCTCCAGGTGTTCTCATACACAGCAGATAAAGAAATCAGGACAGATGACCTGTGCCTAGATGCGTCCCGGCTCAACGGACCTGTCCTGATGCTCAAGTGTCACCACATGAAGGGCAACCAGATGTTTGAGTACGACGCTGAGGTACGATTTCATGAAGAACCCATAATGAGGCTGCTGCAGGTGGTCAGGAAAGGAAGTTAGAAAATGAATTTCCTCCATTTTTCCACCAGATGGCACTATGTGTGTTTTATTCTTCCCTATTTTTTTATATAAAAAAAACCCAGATTGAGTTGCTATTTCCATCCAGCAGCTGTGTCTCTCATCTTCTCTCATTTCATATAGTATGTTGGCAAGTGGGAGTATGATTTTGAGGTAAGCTGTCCAAGTCGTCCCTCCTTCATTTCCCTTTAGTTCACGTCTTGTGCTTGGAGTGCCGTGGCATCCTGTGTGGACTATGAAGTGTCGGTAGCTTTTAGATTAGATCACTTAAATCTGTATGTGAAGTTTAGCATTTTGTTGGTCCGTCGGGGGGATTCAGCAGCAGTGTGATCATAAAAATGAAGGAATTAGCTCTACAGTGGACCTCTACTCACTGTGTATGCAACAAAATGTAAGAAGGCACATTTTTAGCATACGTTCGACTTGATGACCATTCTGTAAATTTTGGTTTGTTGCATTAAATTAAAGGTAACAAAGTAGAGAGCTTTATTTGTGTATTCTTGCAAAAGGCAAATATAAAATCCTAAAATAACAGATCAAAAATGCACATATTGGTGCACATATGTCTGCATGCAATATGTATGCAACTTAGTCAGTTGTGGGACTGAGTAACAGAAGTTGAAATGAAGGTGAGATAAATTACATCAATGCATATTAAACACTGAAGTTTAATTTTACTTAATGCCTCCTGCGTCAGCAAGCTGTATGCATTCAAACGGAGAGACAGATGTTACGTGCATGGAATAAAAAAGAAGTCCGAATCTCAAAGAAGACCGAGAACATCTTTCCCGAGGCCTTATTGCCTGACTAATAATAAAAACAACAACTTTACAGCTCATACAACAATTTTATTATGAGGTTTTAATTCACTGGGGTGAGGCTCAGAAGCGATGTGGCGTTATCATGTGAGTGATTGAGATGTCAAGTTGTTGACATGTTTATATGACCATGTATGGAAGCCTGCAGGCCGCTCCATCAAGCAGTGAATAAACCCCAGGTGGAAACCTTTAATTACGCTTTGTTCTCTGGGCGCTTTCTTAAAGTGAAAACGGTTGAATAAACAATGAAGACTGGTCTCTATTGTAAACAGCATTGTCTGGTTGTTTTTGGCTCAGGTGCGACTGCCGAGGACTTCTTTACCCTTTTTTTCACCAGAAATGAGAAAGTTTTATTGCTGTGATTTAAAAAAAAAAAAATCATAATTCCCCAACCATTTGTCTTTATTAACTGTTATCTAACTCTGTCTTCTCAGCTGAAACATTTGCAGTATTTGACTCAGGCATCACGTCCATAATGTGAAACAACATGGTCTTTCTAATGTCATGCCATGATGGATTGATAACTGTTTACAAACCAGAGCAGTTTTAAGTCTGATGCCTCTGAATGCAACAAGCTATCAAAACAAACACATAAATACATTTTTGGGGTTTAATAAAAGATGTTTGCAAACATAATTGCACACAAAAAAATCAGACTGTGTTTGGAATAAAATGAATATCAATTTTTTTTCTTTTTACATTTCTGCACATTACTATGTATTATATCCAAAGAGGAATGGCAGGAATATGTGTAAGTGACAAAATCATAAAGTCAAAAAATCATTAAGTCAAAAGAACAAAATATCATAAAACAAGTGAAAGATGATTAACCCTCTCAGGCTCAAAATAAGTTTTGATAAAAGGACGAACAACTAAGTTAAAAAAATGCTCATGAAATATGTATGTGGAGTAACCAGGTAGGTAGGTAGGTTTTAACATTGCAAATCTGCAACACCTGCCTCCAAAGGGTTAAAATATGTCATTATATAGATGAAGAAAACATAAAAGGGCTCCCAGAATTTCAGATTTCATGTCTTAAATTTACAACTTAGTCAAAACGCGCTCAAATCCAAAGATAGGGGTAAAGAAAAGGAGGTTTTGCTTTGCTTTTAGCACCCCCTAGTGTCCGCTTGTAGAAACAAAACCAAAACCTATCTCCTCACTGTGCATTTGTCTCTTCAACACCGTAATCCAGGGGTACTCAAACATAAGAGGATGAGGGCCATATTAAATAGCAACCTTTATTGGATTGGTGGATCAGGGGCCACAAAGAAGGGTCTCGCGGGCACCGCTACCTTCATTTAACAGCTGAAATGTCTCCCAGCCTTCTTTGGTGTCTAAAAGAGTAGTCCATCACTAAATTAAACAAATCTGTTGTGTTCATGATCAAAAACATGCAGGAAATGTGCTGGAACCAGACTGCAGCTTCAGGTTTGTCAGCTCAATTTTTCCAACAGAGCGGCTCGCCAGTCTGAAGTTGCAAGTGGAATATTCTGGCCACGGGGGTGGGGGGTTGGATGACATTGAATTAAACCCGTAAACAGTCATTTCAGCACATACTAAATATATGGTTTAAAAATATGAAAAATGTGATAAGTATCCCTTTAACTCATTCACTGCCTGCTGTTTTGTGCAGTAAAGCCCTTCGCTGTCAGCGGTTTTCACCATTTTTACTGTTTTTTTAAGACTCAGAACGTTGCGTGCTAGGATGATGTCGACGCCAAATCTACGAAAACAAAGAGTAGACTCACCTCTTACATCAGGAAGAATCCGTATGTTTCTAGCATTATCCGTTCTTTCGTAATCTGTTGTCGAATTGTGATCGTCAGGAGCTTTTCCGGTTCACGCCTCACTTTTTTTTACAGCAGCAGTCCAAAACGATCTCCTAACACATGGATTTTCTGCTTCCTGATCATGTGACGTGTGGCGTACGTGGATGAAAATTGGCTTTAGAGCTGGGATGTTTGGTCACACGGTGCGGGGGCTCGTTCCGACGCCCACACAGTAAAAAAAAAAATGCAAATGACGACTTTAGTCGTCATTGGCAGTGAATGAGTTAAGAAACTGTGAGCTGTCTTAATTGTTGAGCTTGTTAAACAAGTTACTCAGAAAAATGTATTAGTTTTGTTACCACTTTGGTTCAATTACTACAAAAATAATAGATATACAATTAACTAATTACCAGGAAAAGTTACTTTTGCGTGTCTTTAACAGAAATATGAAAGAAGATCCCCTCTTAATAAAACCTATATACTAGAAATTAATTTAGTACTAAAATATAAATTACTTAATGGACTAAAATGGCTCGAATCTCTGTCAGGTCATTTATTATGAAACTAAATAAATAGATGGACATGAAATCCGTGAATCAGTTTTACAGCGGGACTACAGGGGCGTGTTCAGGGAGTGGCCTGGGGTAGCACATGCCACCCTTGGAATTTGATTGGCCACCCCAGGTGCCACCACACTAATTTACCTTTAAATAGGCTTTTCATTGTCCACAAAGGCTTGGGGGTATAACAAAAAAAAGCATAACCATTGGTGCCACCCATGCTCAAAGTTGTGCCTCATCTGGGCCACCCCATTTTAAAAGATCTGGACACGCCACTGCGGGACTAGGATCAGGAAAACCTGCCAGTACCAGTTGGATGAATGGAGGATGACCTAGGACGATCGGAGGTCATTACGAGGAATGAATGAACCGACTGAGCGGGAATTCCCACGGTCACTTCTTCCTCGTTGCTCACTGGCTGTGATGCTCTGGGACGTAAACATTCCTCACTTTGTTTTCTCATCAGTAACGAAAACGGCGTAATGAAATTAAATCATTTGATTACACATTACTCAAAAAAACCAACTCCATCAGGAACGCCAATTTATTTAACACAGTCAATTGTAACCCTGGTCTAGACGTAGTTTTATGACCAAAGAAACATTAAAGGTTTTAGCGGCATTATTTAGCAGTAAAAAAAAGGAACTGATTACATTTTACTTCAAAGAACCAACATCTCCAGTTTGGCAATGACCATGTCTCTTACATTCCCTCCTGGCTCGCTGCAGAAGCACACCTTCCTCCACATCATCACCCAGTCATGTCTGACCATCAGCCGCCTGGAGGACGGCACCTACGGCCCAACCGTGGAGTACTGTGACAACAGCCCTCTCCAGTCCTGGATCCTCCAGAACCAAACCCGTCAAGAGGTTGCTAAACGCCTCTACTACAGCCCGACGGATTATTTCCTCTAAACATACGTCTGCTCTTGGGGCCATGTTGGGGTGGCCCAAGGTGAGCAGATTAGCTTTAGAATAGACTCTAGTGATCATTTTAGCTGTTCTGTAGTATCTTAGAAAAGATTGTGTTGTGAAAGGTGTACATTAGCCTCTTAGATCATTCTTCTATTCTTGTTTTTGTCATTTGGAGCAGAAACTCAAAGCATGCTGTGGATCTTCTTGGCCTCAGAAGCTGCGAGCAGTTTGTTTTAGGAAGCGTTAAAAGCTTCAACGTGTGACCTTTTTAAAGGGAACGCATAAAGACAGCGACGCATTAAGCAGTGACAGATGTCCTGTCAAGATGCTTCAGTGTATAAGATGCTATCTGCAAGACCTTTAGCTAGTTTTCACGCTAAATTAGATCTCATTCGACATTTCTTTCCCAATATAAATATTTTATTTAGATGTGAATATTCGCAGGCTGTCTCCTGGACAGCCCACGCCTGCTGAGTGATGTTTGAAACGGAGGAGGACGTGTTTATTTTTAGCCGATTATCTACCAGCACACGCGATTGAAACGGTCTCGCCATTGTTTACAAGTTCTTTGAAGTGATCCTTCATTGTGAGGCTACCTTTCAGGGCTCTGGACGCTCTGATCGCTCCACTATTGGCCTGAGGCAGCTGTGCACACTGTGTGCCATTTACATATTGTAAAATCCAATGAATCCCAGTCATCAGCGCTTTTCACCACTCAGCCTGCTTATTTACATAGCTCTGTGAGAAATGTTCTTTTGCTCAGCTTTTCTTTTCATTTGGGGGTGTTTTTTTTCTTCCTTTCCTCGCCTTTCCAGCCTTTGTGCCTGTCATTTTCTCTAAAGCCTATTCTCTGCTGCCGAGTTATCTCAGGTTTGCACTTCAGAGTCCCAAACCACCATACCTCTCAAAAGGCTAAAGAGCATGTAGCATGCGGCAGGTTTTGTGTCCAGAGCAGTGAAAATTGGGTTTGATGCTCCTAGAAGTGCCGGTGTGTGTGTGTGTGTGTCTCAGAGTTGTGACATGCTGTTAGATGGCCTGATTTGTTGCTCGCACTCTCAGTTCCTTTTGGCATCGTCCTGACAAGAAGAGAGAGCATGCACACAAGAGGAAAGAGGGCACCATTAAAGCAAATGAAACTATTGCTGACTCTGCTCTGAGATAAAAGGAATCTGCTGTTTTTCTCTCTCCCACAACAAAAGCTACTTCCACCGCCCCGAACAGGGACTCTGGTGCCTCGTTGCAAATCTACCACGCTGCCTGGTGACAGAAAGGATGCTCTTCCACTGAAGTTTATGGTCAGAAGCCGTTCTCGTTTAATTAGGCGGCCTCAGCTGTGCACACACACTCGGTAACTTGCTCCAGAGGAGCTGCTTCGTTCGTTGGGAGGTCAAGATGGGAGATTTCTCTGCCCCAAAGCTAGCATGAAATAATTATGAGCAAGAAGGAAAAAAAAATATGGGACCTTCACACTTGTAGTAATTTGATTAAATGTGGGACATTTCTTCTCCCCTCCGGTGCCATATTGCTCTTCAGTTACATTTCAACCAGCTTCTTATAGATCAGAGGTGGTCTGGGCAAAAAAAAAAAAAAAAAAGGCAAACAGGAAATGTTATTTTTTCTTCCTGCTGCTTGTCATTTCCATATTATAAAAAAATAATAAATTAAAAATCATTGCTTTTAATGCCAGGATTGTGATACAATTCTTGGTTCTTTTTCTAAATAAAGCAACCTTTTGTTGTTTTATTTAAAATTTTCTTTGCTTATTTTTTGGCAGGTGCAGAAGATTGTGTGCCACCTGCTCTTTGTTCTTTTTGTTTGAACAAACGAGCCTTGTTGGGTAGTCTGCAATGTGCACTTCAGGAAAAAAAATATCTGTGTAGGTGTATGTGTGTGTGTGCGAGTGTGTGTGTGTCCGCAAGCACTTCTTTGTATCCAGGCAGAGAATGCCAGGCTCCTGTGTTTTACAGCTTAAGATCAAAGATGGCCCGAGCATCTCTGTGAGCTCATTAGTCTGAATATCCTCTGTCAAAAAGCAAAGCACAATCTTATTTTAATGAACAATTATAGTATGCCTCTAGATAAAATAAGCCACACGCAGATGGAGGTTTATAGTTTTTTATGTTTTACATTTTATCTCGCTCAAAAGCGACTCCCAAGGCACTCTTGTGTGACGCTGCAGACTGGTGGGCCAGAGGTTTGTGTCTACTTGGTTGTTTCAGCTCCACAAGGATAGATCAGTGTATTTCTGTGCATCACAAGACTTTACCTCACATCATTTCACCCATTGCTTACCATATGTGTGACCATTGCCCCTTCCTCCGTGCGATCATTACGATGAGGAAAAGCAGCTGTGAGGTGCAAATTGTGGAAGTTTTGTTTTATTCTGAGGAAATTAACACAGGTAATCAAGACCATATGCTGTGTATCCACTATAGGAGTTTCGGGTAGTTTCTGGGAGGGGGAAAGGTGACCTGGAGATGGTTCGGTTAGCTGTTCTTCAGCAGGAGTGTTCCTTAACATAGTTTTGGTATTGGGTCTTTAGAAATCATGATTTTAAAGCAGTTTATTTCTTTTCCTTCTATTCTTCTTTACCATCAACTTCCAATTTTACAAATGCTCCTCGTTTGGCGATGCCTGTCGATGAGCAAGTGAACCAATGTAGCTACTAGCTAACTGAGCTAACCCCCAAAGCTAAGACAGAGATCCGGGGCAGCCGACCCGCGTGGCCGCTTGGCTTCTGTGCAAGGCTGTAGTTGTGTTGGTCTCCTGTGGAGCTCTAATATGAACTGTAAAATACAAGCAAAGCCTCAGACTACTGCGATCGGAGCCGGGCGCCCTGGCCCCTCATGTCAGCCAAGGTCAGGGAGCAGGGGATCATTAGTTACATGCTAATGGAGGTTTTCGGGAGCTTTTAGTGAGAAAAACACGATTGAGTGACTCCAAAGAGAAGGCACTTCCAGCCGGGAGACGGTAGAAACCAGTAGACAGGACGCGGGCAGTAGAGGGTGACATCGTCCTCTGCTGCCAACCGATAAACGCCGTTGAACTCTGATGATGACTAGAGGCATTAGTTGAAACATGTCAGGAAAAAAAATACTTTTTTACTGAACTGTGTAAAAAATGAATAAATTAATGGATTACAAAGTTAAACACAGAACAAATGTAGAAAACAATGGATTCCAACAGCAAACATAATTGTAAGAATTTATGGAATCCCAAAAATACATAAATAGAATACTCCACTGAGACCAATAGTTGACAGCAAGGGAACACCGACATACAACATGGCAAAAGAGATGAGCAGAATCATCAGCCCACTATTAGGTAACACAGATCAACGCTGTAAACCAGCACAGAACTAGCAGAAGAACTGAAAAAATTACAATAGAAGACAACGAAAGCGTTTTGAGCGTTATCCATTCTTTTATAATCCGTTGTCGAATTGTGATCGACAGAAGCTTTTCTGGTTCGCGCCTCACTTTTTTTTTACAGCAGCGGCCCAAAACGATCTCTTAACACATGGATTTTCTGCTTCCTGATCACATGACGTGTGACGTATGCGGAAGAAGATTGGCTTTAGAGCTGGGATGTTTGTTCTCACGGTGCGGGGGCTCGTTCCGAGACCCACACAGAAAAAAAATGCAAATGACGACTTTAGTTGTCATTGGCAGTAAACGGTTGCATTTAATTTAATGACTTTTGTTGTCAATGGCAGTGAATGAGTTAAACAACTAGAAGGCTCCGCCTTGGGAAATCCACTATCAGCCACCCATGGTGAGTTCTTAATGGAAGACCTGGAACCAAAAGCCAAAGCTACTGCCCCCAGACTGAAAAATAAAACTATGGAGACGCTACGTAGACGAAAAACTAGAAATCATTCCGAAAGGACAAACGGAGACTATAAGAAAACACCTGAACAGCATCGACCTAACCCTAAAGCCTGGTTCATGCTTCTCCGTCAGCTCCGCAAGGGACAGACACGCACGGATTGACGGAAGCGTTTTGCTCTCATACTTCTCCGTCTCCTGGGGAGTGTTGCAAAGCAATTGCCCGGCAGGATGACAGAGGGCGTAGCGCTGTTCTGGGGTATCCTGTCATGTATCGGTCCAAGATAGTGTGTTTATATTGTGTTTTTTTGTATGTAAGAGACTTTTTAACACGGACATATTTGTCTCTCATTCTCCTCCATCTCTTCATGCGCTCGCCACCTCTAAACCCACGTTTCCTGTAATTTCCGTCCACAAATAAAACGCTTGCTGTGCATCTTTTCACTCCTCCAGTTACGGGGGAATTAAATGTTCATATTTTAGAGTTTTTTCGCGAGGTATTCTTCAAGCTTCTCCGTGTCTGCTGCTTGTTATCCTCGGCTCTCTTTATGTTTTTGAAGGCACAATGGCAGCGCTGTAGACAACAGCGGCGTCCTGACCAATCACAAGCTTGCATTGTCCGTCTCGACTGACGGATGTTTAGAAAAGAGAGCTCGACTCCGTCCGTCCTTGCGGAGCTCTCCGGCAGGCCCGCAAGGATGTTGCGTGTCTCCGCACTGACGCAGACGGAGAAGCATGAATCAGGCTTAATCCTAACCCCACATATAGGAAACCAACACACATGAACCAATATTTACTATGGTCATTTGAACATCCCACCATACCTTAAATGTCAGTTATCAGAACATTATACCACAGAGCAAATATAACAACAGAAGAACAAGATCGCAAACTATTACTTTATTAATCCCAGAGGAATTAATAAAGTATCTTTGATTTGATTGATAGAGAACCAACACAGAACTGACATGGGCAATGCAAAAAGGAAAACTACAAACAACATGGATGGATAGATGGATGAATGGAAAACGAGCCAACAAGAAGAACCAGAAACACAGAAAGACTAGAACCAAAACTAGAAATAATCCTTCCAAATATCGAAGGCATAACAGAAAAATATATTAGCAACAATGAAAAATCATAATATCAACACACCAACAAAACCATACATGACAGTCAGAAAAAGATTTGTACACCCAAAGGACAAGATATCAGCAGATAAAAAATGTGGAGTAATATATGAAATACCATGCAAATTCTGCAATAAAACATATTCAGAAGAAACAGGATGCCAACTCAACACATGAACAATAGAACATGGAAAGGAGTGTGAGAAGAAAACAAGTCGAAGACACACATGAGCAGCAAAACAAGAAGCAGAAAGTACAATAAAGAAATCAGCTGGAACAGACCACTGCACAAGGGAAAACCATATAACAGACTGGGACAGAACACGGATCATAAACGCAGAACAACAAAAATAAAAAGATGGATCAAGGAAGCTATAGAAATGAGATCTGGACACAAAACCATGAACAGACACGATGGAGTATTCACATTGGATAATGCATGCGACAGGGTCATCAGCAAGGAGGACACGGCCAGTAGAGGGCGACATCGTCCTCTGCTGCCCGCTGATAAACGGAAGTGACGCCACCAACACCGTCAAACTTATTATGACATTTTTTTTACTAAAATGTGTAAAAAAAAGAACAAAATAATAGATTACAGGCGCTTGTCTTTCTGGACTGCCTCCGGGTAGATGTAGCGGCAGAGTTGCTGATCTCTGAGTGCATGGCCGCCTGTGTTAAAGGGAAACACAGCACCAAAATCCAGCAAACTGTTTGTGCATTGGTGACCTCGCAGATCTTTGGCCGCGGTGGACCAGAGAAGCCCGAATGCCTTTGCCATCCTCAGTCAGCTCACCTAGCTCTAGTTTCGTTACCCAGCAGCCACACCAACTCATTATATTTCAACCCATCTTTGACCAAGCAGTGGTTTCTTAAATGCACAGCATTTGTCCCGATTCAACCAGTGTTGTAAGGTACAGAAATATAATTTTACTGATAAAAAGAAGCAGAAACTGCTTGGATGATCTGTTAGTGCAGTCAATAATCACAGCTTGCCCTCTTTGTCCAAATAATTCCACGATTGACATCCAAACACAGAGGACACAACTAAAGTTCAGAGAGTGGAAATGGCCCAACATTATTAATGTGAGTCCCAGGCTGAGGCCTTCCCTGCTAACATTAGCTCATGCTACCTGTCAGTCAAATCTAATTATTCATAATGTCAAGTATTTAATTACACCTAAATGGAAGAGTTACAAAAAAGTCACCCCCTCTGAGTTGTCATGACTGTAAACTATGTAGATCTATTTATCCTAAAATGTTTATTTGAATCAGGCTGTAAAAATGTTTATTTCTGCTGTGAAGTTGGCATTTTAGCATGGGAGTCAATGAGGATTTGCTCACTTCTGGTGCAAGCCCCTAGCGGATGAGGGTGAAACTGCAATTTTTGGCACGTCCGTGTTGGGAGCAGTTCTGGGTGTCCGGGGTTCCCTCTTTAGACACATGTATGCCGCACATGTCTGGTAAAATTACCAAGAAGTTCCGATAGTAGAAACGGGCCTATTGGGAGATGCCCTGATGTCCTGGAGGGACACCTACAGATTTTCTCCAGATGATCTAAATCTCATGTCCATTTCATTACATCAAGGTAGATTTTTAGCTTCTCGTGTTTTTGGCTTTTCTGTCCTGTGTCGACAGAAACGGCAGGTAGGCAGGACTGACAGGTGAGAGGGGACAAACAGCAGGAGAGAAATGCAGTAATGACATCGTTCTGTTCTAGCATCTCTGTTAACTGACAGCACACACAAAATCAAAACCCTGAAACCGAAACACCTTAATGGAATTCAGACGCCGCTTATTCTCCCGCGGAGTCTTTCATCAAGTGGGCTTGTTAATCAGTCCCTGTCACCCGATGAGGAGCTGACAGATCCTGGGACAACCTGTCTCATGGTCCATTTATTTTGTAGATGATGGCCCATTTGACCTATGATGTGTGATGTAGCAGCCATGTTCCATATTACTTTTAGTGGTAAAAGAGATAAAGGCAGCTGTTTCTGGATCAGCTTTAGCTTTTTTAGTGTTTTATATTTGTTGTGAAATACAGTTAGATAAACTAAAAGAAATGTACTAAACCGCGTGTGGTTTCTGTTTGTTGATTAGAATTTTAGCATTCTCTTTTTTTACACGTTGCTTTTTAAGGGGCATGGCACAATTTCAAAAACTGAAATGGGGAAAAAAGGAAAAGAAATGCACCATTCTGTGTCTCATTGTTAATGTAAATGTTCAGTATATCACATGCATAGTGTTGGTGAGACATTAAAACCTTTATAGGAGCAATTAATGCAAACTGGAGCTCATAATCCATTAAATATAACATAGATTAGATGCTTAATTAAAAACAAACATTTCACAGAAACAATGGTTTCAAAATGAATAAACACTTAAAGCTGTTTTGGTCGTCGTTGTAAACAGTGCACTTCATAAATATAATGTAAGGTCACTCATAATTTTCATATTACTATTAGAAACTAATGAAGCCGATTTCCCTGAGGAGCTGGAGGAGGCTAAAACAAACCTGGAGGAACGGCCCGTTGTTTGGACCCAGACCAGGATTTGTTTCTTGTTTGTGAAGAGGTCAAGGACAAACACACAGGCAGTCGATTCGAGAATGTTTTTCCAGACACAACATTGTCCAAACATGACACTGTCTGTCTTAACGTTTAAATTTATTCACAAGCTGGCTAAAAACACATAATTAAAGATGTCTGGAGTAAATGATGTAAATATTTGCATTCTTACAAGCTGCCTAATTAGATCCTCTGAAAGAATTTTTAATTAAAGCCTAGCATTCCTTAAAGGATTGCATACCGCTCGCTGCCTTACACCCGGTTTAAAACTAATTCCTTATGTTGGAAAAACAAGCAAGAAAATCATATTATGTGCAATTAATGTTTTAAAATCAGCTGGGGTGTGTTGGCAGTTTGAGAGCTCCGTAGATGTCGAGATGTTCCCCACAGTTTTGTCTGTGCTGAGGTTGTGAGGTTGCCCAGATTACATTTGTAAAAATGATGCTGGTAGGGGTTGGTGTTGGGAGAAATGGTGTGGAACCAATGGTCTTTACTACTTCAAATTGTTATTCGATTAAAAAACGGTCACTTGTTGCCATTTGTTGTTTTCCATTATCGATCAGCTACAGTGTTGAGTTATCAGTAACACGGTGAAGTAACAAAATTCCTTTTAATCTAATGAGTCACTTGTTAAATAAGCTAGCTCCATTACCGTTATCCTCGAATGCGTTTGTCAATTACTTAGCTGCCCGTGCCACTCGGACATTTTAGAGGACAGACTGAGAAACATGATCATAGCTAGCGTTTCACTCAGACATCACAGACGTAGATGCCCTGGACCGGCACTGCCTATTGAAGCTGGCGTAGCAGCGATCAGCCATCTTGGATGAATTCTCATTCGCCCACAGTGCTTTTATTTCTACCGAGGAAGGTGTTTTACCCAACTAAAAACACATTTCGTTATGCTTTTTCACAAAATCAGACATATGTTATGGCATGATAAATAAAAAAAAATTAACATTCCAACACATAGGCTAGAAAAGTCGAAAGTAATCCTGCGTGATCAGTTTTTAGTAGTGCGCCGGTTATTGAAACCGTAGGCACCACAAAACACGGGCATAGTAGTTCACTCTGCATTGACTTCAATTGGGTTTGGAGTGTGAGGAATCCACCCAATATGGCAGCAATGCTGTTACGCTTTCCAGCGCCCAATGTCATGTCTAAGTATTCGTGTCTATGGTACCACTCAAGCTACACAAAATTTACTCAATTCAATTCAAAAATACTTTGTTAATCCCAGAGGGAAATTGATTGCTGTAGGTAAGAATGGATTCCAAAGGCTTTCCTTCGAACCTTCGACCCTTCAAACTCTCCCCTGAAATGGCCAATGCTGGACAGTGTTCATTTCATTGACTACATTTTATTATTTTTTCTCGTGACAAATGAATTTCACGGACTAAAATGAAACAAAAACATATCCACACCCAGGGGCGGCGTTAGGCGCGGCTACTTGGGCTGAAGCCCCGAATGTTTTATGAAAAGCCCCGGATCTAAAACGTGGAAGTAACATGCAGTACCAAAGTCCAACAGAGAGGGAGCAGCTGGCAGTAGTTTGTATACAGCCTGCCTGAGCCTCCACCACTGAAGAAGAAGCCCTTCAGCAGCCGGCTTCTTCTACACTCTCTGCCTGAAACGCATGAGTGAAGATGGACATAAGGACGTTTTTTAGACCAAAAGTATAAAGACAGAACCCCAGCTTTGATGAGACTGGTGTTGACTCAGGTTTGTGAGTCTTATTTGAAAATATTTGTTGTGCTGCTGGTTTGCCTAAAGTTAGCTTATCAGGTAAAGTTGTTGGAGAAAGAAAGGGAATATTTACTATCATCTCACACTAAACACTAACAGGAACAATACTCTGCCCTGAATATGTAGCTTCAGAATAAAAATTATGTGGTACAAGACAATATATATGTGATGTTGACTAGTGCGTGTCACGTGTGTGTGTGTGTGAGCGCACGTGCGTTTGTTAAGCCCCGAATCTTCTTCAGTCCTAAATCTGCCCCTGTCCACACTAATAATGACTAACTGATGACAAATATTGACCAACATTTTTGTTGACGAATAAGAGACATTGACGAAAATGGACAAATGAAAATCCAATCAGAAAATGGAAAAATGGGCAACTAGAGAAAATAACTAATCAGCAAATGGAAAAGGCGGAACTACACAAGAAAGGAACCAATCAGAATCCGGAGCCGACCGCTGTTTGAACAAGCTACCGCTAACCAGACATCTTGTACTGATGTTTATGCTGGTGTTACGTCGATATGTGTTCACCCCTGTTTCTTTTGCACCCAGATGTGAGTTTGAACCATTCACTCGCAAAAAACTCCTTTCCACAAGTTGAAAATTATTGCATCAAAAGAAGAAAAAACACATTTTTCAGTCAACTAAAATAAGACAAAAAAAGGATGACTTAATTGTGGCTAACATTAAAGAACTTTAGCCAAAAGACTAAAACTAAACAAAAATTAATTGTCAAAACTAACCCTGGCGCCAGACTTCCTGTCATTTGATTATTATGACAATTGGTTTTGAACACTTATGAATTACCATCCATTTGGCTCATTTCACCTCACAATTAATGCTATGACTACAATGTAGCTTATCACCGCCAGGGTGTGTGTGTGTGTGTGTGTGTGTGTGTGTGTGTGTGTGGGGGGGGGGGGGGGGGGGGTCTAGGACTCCAGTAAGGCATGATATCAGAAAAGGTAAATAGTAACTGTACATAATCACTTTTTTCAGCAACCAGCACAACAGGTGAGTCCTGTGACACCCGTACACTTATCCATGTTTTCCTTCTCTCCCTTTAGAGACTCACGCTGCTCCACGTGAACAGCAACCAATGCCTGGACATGCCGTCTGAGGACGACAAGATGGTCCCTACTTTGAGAGAGTGTAACGGCAGCCGCTCCCAACAGTGGCTGCTCCGTAACATGACCCTGAGTGCCTGATCCCCCCGCTCTCTGCTGCCGCGTCCTCCTCCTAACCTGTCCTGGCTCTTCACACCCACACCAGGTGGCTCTTAGCCACACAACATACGCTTCCTCTTGTAACAGCATGGCCAGCAAACAGAACAGCAGCTGCTTACCACCCTCCACGGAGGATATATTCTCTTACGAGAAGCTGCACCTGCCTTTTTCGACCGCACAGCACGGTGTGGTTTTGGCTCGTTGTCAGGTCCGAGCTGAAGGAGTGGCGCTAGGGGCTTGCGCTTGGATATCAAACTGCTGGAAGCTGCACATCTGCTCATAAAAGCTGCTCAGCTGGAGAAGAGACCAGTTTGCAGAATAGCTTTTAAAATATTGTAGGACACAACTCAGAGGTGGTCTCCACTGTTAATGAGAGCATTAATGTTTCGGCTGTGGGCACAATCTGATGTCAGCACAGCTGGTCGGCTGCACATCCTCTCACCACCTGTTCTGTCAAGTTGAGATAAAAGCAAGAGTTTTACTGGCTGACTTTTAAATCAATTCCTGTTTTATACAAAAATAATCATGGAACATTTAGTTCCCTTTATGTCTTTTCTCAAAGAAAGATGGATATATTCTGAGGAGTCTGGGCTTATAGCTGCTTGGTTTCCCATGGCAACAGGTGCTGACATCAGAGAGTCGGCATCAATACAGTAAGGGGCACACGGTCAACTCTTGTGGTTCTTTGCTCAGCTCTAGCCCTGTATAACCTTACGTTGGAACAGGTCCAGCATTGGTGGGTAAAGACTTATTTATTTTTATTATTTGTGTATTTTTATCTCCTTTGACTCTTTGTGCTGTAAAGTTTATTCATCTCAAAAAGAGTCACAGTTGAGGCCAACAAGCCTGCAAGCCTCGCAGATGCTAACGAATTTGCAGCTAATTTAAAATTATGGAGGAAACAAATCTCAAAGGATATTTAATAGAAAATGAATATTTTTATCAAATGCATCAAGATCAACTGTTAACAAGTCTCTAAAGTTCTCTAAATAACATCTTAACATTAATCCCTTCAGTTTGAGTTTTAGTAATAAATTGTCACCTTTAACCTTCCCAAGCAGGTTGGAAAAACTACTCTGTCCAAAAGTTTATTCTAAACATCCTAACAGTCTGCGTGGAAGAGAAAAAAATCCCTGCAAATTTTGATTTGGAGGCAAAAATATGAGCTGCTCTTTTCCTTTTGTTTCTCACCACCGTCGTGAACCAAACAGATTTTCTCATCATGACTCGAACCAGTCGGACACCTTCTGTCGAACTCAGCTGCCTTTCACACATGAATATTTATGAGCTTCACCCAGCCCCTCCAGCAAAAAGAAATAATCATCTGTAGATGTAAACGAACTCATTCTGAGGTAATGAAAACATTATCCTAATTTTTACACGATTCTCCACTAATGAAAACATAATTACTGGTATTGTATCTCATTCTTATTAACACACTTTTCTAAATGCCACACACTGGAGCTTAATGTCTGCAGATGAATTATAATCTTACGGTCTTTGAAATACCTCAAACCTATCAGAATTATTTTCCCTAATTAAGAAGTCTGACTGGAGCTGCTTCGCAAACAAAAACTACACCTATGGTTGTATGAGGAGTGATATTTGAGTGCCTTCAGGGGGTTGTTTAGGTTTTTTATGACATTAAATAATGTTTTATGTCAGATACATTTCCAATGCATATTTAAAAAGTCAGACATATCTCATGAACATATTGTAATCATATATTTTTTTAACAGGTTCCTGGCCTTTACGTTGGATGTGTAGGCAGGCGTCTCGTAATGTTCACGAAGCGATGAATGCAGCAATTAGCTGTTAGCTGCTGTTATAGTTGATGGGTGTGTTTCCCCCGGCTGTGAAGTGATGTGTTTTGGAAGTGGAATGCTTCCAGAATGCATTAAGCTCTAGTTCTAGTCAGGCCAGACAGGGAGTCAAACACAAAAGCAGTGTAAAACACACGACAATCATCAAAAGACACACAGATTTCCAGTTGTTTTAAAGCTGCCAAAGCAAATTTACAGAACAAGCTATCTTTTGAACACAACCACGGTCATGGAACACTCACCCCTCCCCTCGAGTGTCATTCCTGGGCCACGTCCGCTAGAACCGGAAACTTGCCTTGCAAGAGCAAGCGAGATAGCGTTAAACACCTGTCGCCATTTTCTAGGTCCAAATGTTTTTGTTGTCCGTGACTTAAAGTGGTGTTTTTCTTTTTGGAACTCTGGTAGTTGATCCTAAAGTTGCAGTGGTAGCAGCCAGCTGTTTCCCCTCCACTGATATTATTGAGCGGAGCTCCCCTCACACCAGTGGGGCTTTGTTGCTGAATGCGAGCGCGTGTAATGAGTGGAGGACCCAGGAAGTGTGGTTTAGTGAGACTGACAACTGGATGGTCCAATGGTTGCATTTGATCCGAGCTGTGTTATTGGTGGAGGACAGATGCGAGAGAACCACTTCATAATTTGTTTTTCATTTATTTTTATCTTCACATATTTATAGCTATATGATGTTAGAATGTTGTGTTTTAAGCTATCTTGTTTTCCAAATTTGAAATTGTAGCTTTAACTAGTAAAAAAAGAAAAAAACTCTATTCATTACCTGTGGAACGTCTGTAGCTGAGGTAAGCAGAACACCAAATAAACCCCAGACCTTTGGAATACATGCGTTTAGCCGGTAAGCCAACTATTATATGTAAATATATTGTCTGGCCACGGCCCATTGACAGATCTCAGTCATGGGGTGGGTTGTTTTTCAAACTGTCTCCACTTGCTATTGGATAACAACCAATGTGATGTACTCATCGCTACGGATGTCAGTCAATGTGGCAGTCTGCCATACTTTGTCAAAGAAGATGCAAATAAACTTAAGTACCTCTGCTCTTGACTCAAATTAAAGCTCAAGTCTAAATAGTCCAACGTTAATGCCAAAGCCATTTGAAATGAGCCGTCGCCATCTTCTTTTTTTTCAGTAACATTCCACCCACCGACAGTGCTGTGATTGGACCACTACAAAGCCGTCGCCATACTAGTTTCTTTCAGCCGCAGTAACACCCTGCCTACCTGGCCGATGGAGCGCTGTAATTAGCTGACCAAACAGAGAGCTGTGATTAGACCGCTAAGGATGACAGTCAAAGGGCAGTCCGCCATACACTTGAAGATGCATCAGAGCGCTGTGATTGGACCGGTACCAGACTGTCCCGGGCTGTGGAGGTTCCCATGGAGCATCACTAAGCCATCATTTTGCCTCTGCTATCTGACAATCTAGATTCTAGGCTAGCCATCTTTCTCTTAGCTTGTTATCCCTCCCACCATCTTTATGGGTGACCCCGCGAGGAAAGTTGACCATTGAGCAGGATTGATGGTTTATCCCTTGAGGTCCACATGGCAGGGGTGAGGTGGTGCTCACTCCTCACCCCTGCCATGTGGACCTCAAGGGATAAACCATCAACCCTACTCAATGGTCAACTTTCCACACGGGGTCACACCCATTAGGACAGTGGGAGGGTTTTTTTTGTGAACTGTCTAAATAATGTGTGGTCTTGCTATTGCCTTTGGATATTTTTGTGACCACTTGGGACCAGCTGTATGCAACTCTCCTGGTGAGAAGGTGCACACTGCTGATTTAGCGTCTAAAATGCGTCTGATACGTTACGCGCTGACTACGCATCCAGTGGAAAGGCCTGATCACAGAGAGAACATTCTGTGAATCTTTCACCCTTTGAGTTTTTGTTTAGCTAGGACCAAGCAAGGAATGTTGTATATAATGGAGTGAACATGTTTCTACTGTTCATGTTGTACATAATGAAACAATTATTTTTCTAAAATGCTGTGAAACTTGAACACTCCTCGGTGGTGAAGGAAAAAAATCTCTGATTAGAGAAATCCCAGGAACTGCTGTGTTTTTGGAATAGGATAATAAAAACATGGTGTGCTTTCAAAGTGACCATCTGTCCCTCTAAATACATCCTCCGAACACCTTAAGGACCTCAGGTGATGTGTACACAAGCGAGTGAAATCGTATTATTGCTACTTGAATACTGAGTCCTTGCCAAGTGCCTGCTTGGTGTTCAGATTAGAATTTGATGACCTCTTTGATATTAAACAGGAAAGGTTTCCTGTTCATCTTAAAGTACATGGTGTTAAAAATAGGAATGTTATGTCTCAGCGTGCTGGTTGCAAAGTGATGTTACCTGTTTGTATGTCTCACCTTTTTGTAGAGAAAAATAAAACTTCTTTTCGGAGTAAAATTAGCATTTCTCCTTTCCACTGATTAAAAGGCCTTTAAGTCCCGCGCACATCTCATTACCAGGCTTTGTACGTTAATAAGGCTGAATGTGGTAAATTACAAGCTTTCCTTTATGAGGACAGAGGACAGCACCCGTGGAAAATAGACTTTTTGTTCGGAGCGTGTAACCGTCAGCAGATGAAGGCACGCCTGACACGGGTCATTATTTTTTTGTTCATTTTTAGCTAAGAAGTCTTGACCTTTCAGAAGGCTGTGCTTTGTTGAAATCTGAGTGACAAAATTGCTCCCCCCAAAAAGGGGCTGGAAAAAAGTAGTGTGTGAATATTACACCCTTATTTTAAAGAGCTTGTATTATTCTTTTGAGGTGTTTTTTCACTAACTTGTATGTGATTTTTAGCTTTATGCCTAAAAGATCCACACAAAAGGTTGTTATTTTATCTGTAATCCAGATTAATTTTTCTTCCTAAGAAACAATTAAAATAGAAAATGCTTAACGCACACCTAATGGCTTGTTTACGTCATACAAACAGTGAGCAGCCTCATCATGCTGTCATAGACTACAAAAGGTTAAGCTACTAAAACTAACCAGCACAGATTTTAAACCTTAAATCAAATTGGGCTCCTTAGATATTCTATTTAATGTAGTAAAGACGTTTTCATTAAAACCATCTTATGCTAAGATTTGGAGTTTAAAATGATGTTATGCACAGTTTTGCAGAAAAATGCTAAACTGTTTTGAACTGATATTGCAAATCAATCAACGATGAGAATGTTGTTCTTTTGTTCATCCCTCCAAATTTTACTTTTGTTTGCCAAGTGACCAAACTGTGAGTTGGCTCAACTGACAGAAAAGCCTCTTATATAGACTGCTCTACATGACTCTCACATAGGAAACAGCTAGCATGACGTCTTCCAAAGGGTAAGTATGAAACGCTAGAGAAAAGTGCAGAAGGGATGTAAAATAACATCAATACACTGAAATATGGCAGTATTTCATGTTATGGTACTGTATTAATATTTAAAAGCGGTGTACAGATTTTTTGTGTGTGGTGCAATTCAAACTCCATCCGCTAGGTGGCAGCAGTTTTTACTGTCTTCATTCTGATGGTACAAGAGCTCAATAACACTGGATGTGTCTTGGAAGCATCGGGTCTGAGTTTTCCAATTAAGTTCAGTCTTTAAAATTACAAATAGAGAGCCTGAGTTACGCCCATCTAGTCTTGGTCCCCTACTGCCAAAGTATGATGGGAGTCTATGGGCTGAAAAAATAATTTTCTGATCCTTTTTAATATGTGCTATGTTCATGTATTTAACATATGTCTGTGGATTTTAAAGGTGCGGTTTATTCGTTTATTCAATCCATTTGCAGTGTTTTTTACGGTGGCCCTGAAGTGCAAATCACACCAACAAATCACTAAACACATACAAATAAGAATCACACAAAGAAATGAAGAATAACATGAAAAAAATTAGAAAAACATACAAATGAAGAAAAACAAACAAATTAAGAACACATACAAATGAAGAATGACACAAAGAAATTAAGAAAAACACAAACAAATTAAGAAAAACACACAAAAAAAGAACACAAACAAATTAAGAAAAACACAAACATTAAGAAAAACTCAAACAAATTAAGCATAACACAAACTAATTAGGACAAACACAAAGAAATTAAGAAGAACACAAAGCAATTTAGAAACCAGAAAGGGTAGGCACCAGTCAGCAACAGGAAACATCACTGATTGGCCAACTGCGCTGCTTGTCTTGTGACCCAGAAGTTACTCTATTTGTAGCGCATTTTCCAAACATGAACATTAGCGGTGACCACATAGCTGCCTCTATTCAAGAATATTTTGATTCAGGACATACATACGAGGTGATACAGGATATGCTCAAGTCTAATCATGACAGCAGCTATGTGTTTGTGTGGTTCTTATTTGTTTGTGTGCTTCTCAATTTGTAGTTGTATTTAGTGATTTGTTCGTGTGATTTACACTTCAGGGCCACCATAGTTTTTTTAATGTAACTCAATGTCTGATGAGTCATTAAAAAAAGCTATGATGCTGCAGAAGTTTGCTGGTGCAGAGGTGAGCTGTAAATAGCAGGATTGCTAATTAATATTAATGAAATGTGCACACCTCTCCTTTTATTGGCAAACAGAACATGTTCAGCTATGTTGCAAAATCACTATCAGCAAGATACTTTCTCGCTCTTTCTCCTCATTGCAAAACAGTAAAAAAAGTCTTCCTGTGGGCGGGCACGAGCCAAGATGGCCGAGGCCATGAATGCAAAGTGCACAGTGTGACATAGATATGTAAGGATTTTCAAATCCTAGCATTTCGCAATCTATTTTCTATCAGAAGCTAATGCTGAAGATAGGTGTAGAAGACTTTTTTCATATTCAGCCTGCATGAAAAACTCAGAATGACCGATTACAATCAGAAATAATACTTTAAAATGTTTTTTCAGTCAACCACACCTTTAGAGCTCCGGACCCATTTTAGCAGGAAAAAAAGGTAAACAAACATGGATGTAACCATGAACGTGAACGGGATCCGCTTGGATTTTACTTCGTCGGAGTTTACTTCACACTTTAAAACCGAAGACATCGTTTTATATAGTCAGAAATTAAATAGACTAAACATCTCCGACCCTTACCGTGCCCCTGGGATACTTTTTAAAAACGCCAGAAGCTGTCGGAGCGGACTTCTTACCGGTGTTGTGCCATAGATCACACACATAGATTGTGCCTGGGAACCCCTTGGGATTCCCCCGGCCGGAGGAGCTGGGGAGAGGTCTGGGACTCTCGACGCTACTGCCCGCTCCGATGCCAGAAGCTGTCGGAGCGGACTTCTTACTGGACCTGGCCGGGGAACCCCTTGGGATTTACCCGGAGGAGCTGGCGTAAACGGCAGCACGCAGAACTCACGAGGCAACGTTTTACGTGATGCTTACTTGTTGCTGTGAGTAATAAGCAGTGTTGGGAACGTTACTTTAAAAAAGTAATTAGTTATAGTTACTGATTACTTTGTCAAAAAAGTAACTCAGTTACTAACTGAGTTACAAGATCATAAAAGTAACTAATTACCAACAAAAGTAACTACTTAGTTACTTTTTCATTAAAGAATGCAAGAATTACTACAATAGTAAAATATAAATGACTAATGACTGAACATAATAAAATGTATGTCCAAATGTTTTATATAAACCTGAATAATTTAAACAAATTAACACTTAACAGGAGGAACTACTAATAGGAACATTACACTAATCTAGACTATTAAAAGGTCACTGTGTGATATTTAACAAAAACCCAATCAGCTAAAATTTAAAATTGATAATAGAAACACCTGTAAAGGTTCCTGAGCCTTTAAATCTCAGTCTAGTTAAATTACAGAAATAAATGTAATTTTGCACAGTATTTTAATTTTTCCAGCTTCACATAATTGTGTGTTTTTAGCAGCATTTCTGTTGCAGGTAATCTAGTAACGGTTAAATAAATAAATAAAATCCTTTAAAATGACACTAGAAGAGGCACAAGCCTGATGGAGGACTCACATTTACTAACATGGGTCAGACCCAACCACAGAAGAGCTGAAGCTGGGTGGTGAACACACACAGGTAGTTCTGATAACACCTGAGCTCCATGCCGTCTGAGACTGATGCATCAGTGTTACAGCGGGACTAAAGACATGATCAGAAACAGGTTACAGCTGGATGATCTAGGAAGGTAGAAGATCAGGACGTCTGAGCGGTGAACAGGTGAGCGGACCTTCGGGACGTCCCGCTGTCACGCTAAGAAGGGCACTGCTGCAGATCCGCAGATTCGCTGCTGCAGCAACAAGTCTGCGGGGGTCTGCAGCCGTAGATATTCATCACGTCTTCCTCGTTCTTCACGGGCCATGACGCACTTGGATGAAAACATCTACCTCTTTAGCTCCTGATCAGCTGATGACAGCTTCAACACACCGCGCTGCTTAACGCACGCTTTTTCTTATCAGTAACAGAAACGACGTTTTGATAAAAGAAGACGTAATTAATTAGTTTGCTCGTTACAGAAAGAAATATTTTTTATTAACGCGGTTATTTTAAACGGAGTTATTCCCGTTGGGTCTTAGGAAGCCCACTAAGAATTGTAATAAAAGCATTTAAAATAAATACCACACACAGTTGAGGAAACGTTGGTTTAAGTACCTGACATGAAGTGGTCGCTGCATAAGCGAAAACCTTTACTCTCAGGATCCCACAGTTTCCTTTTAGCCCGGTCACTAGCGCGTTTTATTACAATGATCCAATGTTTGCGGCGCTCCGGATCTTGGGGAATCCTGTAGATGGCTCATTCCCTATGTCGTCCGCGTCTGTTTTGCATCCTGGGGCACAACAGGAATCTACCATATTTCCCGTTTGATTGAGTTTTCTGACAATAACAAATAGTCCAGCTGCTGGCTTCTGCCTGCCAAATGGCGCCGTTTTGATTTGAACTGTTGCATGCCGGGAAACGTGACGTCAACTTCCAGAGCTCTTTAAAGACACATTTTGGTGCCAAGAAAGTGTTTCTTCCATCCGGCGGTAAAGTTTTTTTTTTTTTTTAGGTTTTGTCTTAAAACACGTAGTGAACTCCAACTGCTCATCTCCTCAAACTGACATCATCAGGGACGCCTCCAGAAAATTTTGATAGGGGTGGCCAGATGGGGCAAAATAAATCTTTGGGATGGCACATCAAATTGGTCCTTGTGGTAACACTGGGAGAATTTAGCCTGTGGTGATGTACTGCATTGCTCCTTTATTCGTTCTTTGCAAATTTCTAGGGTTGGCCATGGCCACCCCTGGCCACCCCTTGGGGCGCCCTTGGACATCATCAAACCAGACAAGGAGATGAGAAAATGGCTGCAAGTTTAGTGAACTTTGCATCGTTCTTCTAGGATGAAAGAAGCAGCATTAAATGTGGAGAAAACCACTATAAATTACAAGCAAATTAATCTCAAATCATGTGACAGACACAGTTGAAACACACACTTATTTTTCCTTTAAATAGAAGTACAACATTTGTGTGATTCAGTGCAGTTTTCTGGGTGGTTATGATGCACAAAAACCTATTTTAGAGACAGAATATTCTATGAAAACATGACTGCTCCAGAAAGTATTATTTTAAAAGCTGACCATAATACTTTTAAAAGTTAATTTTCACATATTATGGTAAATGGTAAATGGCCTGTATTTGATATAGCGCCTTCTAGAGTCCTGGAACCCCTCAAGGCGCTTTACAACACAACCAGTCATTCACCCATTCACACACACATTCACACACTGGTGGGGATGAGCTACGATGTAGCCACAGCTGCCCTGGGGCGCACTGACAGAGGCGAGGCTGCCGAGCACTGGCGCCACCGGTCCCTCTGACCACCACCAGCAGGCAGCTTGGGTTAAGTGTCTTGCCCAAGGACACGACAGCGACAGACTGAGCGGGGCTCGAACCTGCAACCTTCCGATTACGGATTATAGCTTAATCCATAAATTTGTATTTAAAGTACAGACTAAAGTAAGTAATTATGCTAAGCTTTTAGATTTTCACTCCCATCTCAAAGGATTTTATTGAATGTTTTGTAAACCACTACACAAAGAATGCTTTAACAGCTGTGGAAGAGTCGACAACACATCAGAGTCTCACTACTTTCTCAGCAGGGGCCCTTCAGGGACCAACGAAGGTTTCAGACTCTCACACCTGTAGGAAACCAAACACGGGCTCGTTTACTGGTCCCACGAGGATAAGATAGTTTTGTGGCCAAGCCAGAGGAGTCCATTAAGGGGTGTGATGCCTTTGAATACTGGCCCTAATGGAAGCCTTATCAGTGGCTGTCTGAGGCAGAAGATACCCAACACATAGGCTGCATAAATCTCAGTTATTTAAAGCATGGGCTCATTAAAACAGGAAATATAAACATGTGGATGTGTCTAGAGGCCAGTGACAAAATTTCAGGTACTTCCTGAAAAACATTGCACTCCCAAGAATACATTTAGTGATCTTTTTCCTATTTTGGATGACACACACACACACACACACACACACACACACACACACACACACACACACACACACACACACACACACACACACACACACACACACACACACACACACACACACACACACACACACACACACACCACACAATACAAAAGACTGTTGACCTGTCAGGATGACACATTGTCAGTCGGTGTTTCACCAAAAACAACATTTTTTAGGCTCTAATGATGGGAAGCAACAAAAAAATATGCAACCTGAACAAGGAGGTGTCAGCGATGATAACTTTTGTGCCTAGTGAGCTATTTTTGTTCTGAAGCGGATTGAGGACTGCGTATGACCAGCTCACGGGTCAGGAGCTTGACAAGATGCACTCTGTGTGCAGCTATGTTGTCATGACAACAAGACAATGTCTGATCTGTGCTCTGTAATTGTCTCCTGTGCCAGTCATTTAGTAGTTACAACAGACTTTGACGAAGTGCAAAAAATAAGTTTATTGGATCAAAGAGCCAAAATAATAAGAGTAACTTAACTCGCAAAGAATCGGTCTGAAACTATTACTTCTCCACCTCTTATTACCCACATAGGGTCAGATTTCTACTGAAGTCTTTTAGGTTTTGGTAAGCATTTTCCACTACTTTATGTTTATTCTTATTTGTTAAAAAACAAGTTAACTGAGAAACTGTTTTTTTTTTACTTGTTGATGAGTGAAAATGGTCTTCTACCCCTACTTCCTCTGTTAAAAACTGATAGACTAGATGGGGAAATGCTAGGATTTGAAAAGCCTGACATTTGCATGTCATAGTGTCAAGCTAGCATCAATGATCGCACCCATATTGGCTCGCAAGCAGGAAGTCTATTGTTGATTTAGCAGCCAGGTGAGAGCAGCGCTCAGCCCAGCTTTATTTATTTATTTTTTTTCCCCGTGTCCTGTCTGGCTGTGAAGCAAACAGAATCGATGTCTGAATGCTGGTGACAAGCCTTACAGATTTACTCTCAGGTGGAGCATCAAAGCATCTTCTTTTAATATCACATCTGATACAAAAATAAACAATCAATGTTGAACAAGAGTCTGCTTCTAGACCTGCAGAAGGAGAAAAAAAGAGAAAAGGGACACACAACAATACCACAGGAGCAAGCTATCACTGTGTCAACCTGATGAGGAAATGTAAAATCAACATTGTTTTACTGAACAATCACATGATAATAAATCACAGTGTACTAAGTGCCAACCATAGCCTTAAGACCTGTGTTGAACGTGCCCAAGTCCATACTTATGAGAGCATCATGTGTGTACACGTGCTTGTTTATGTAAGGTTTCTCTATAGGAGCATCCAATAGAAAGTGTGAGGGGCCACAGATCTGCCCCCAACGATGCGTAGGAGATGGAGGGAGCTCCAAGTCTCAGAGACCCAGGAGCTGCCCCAGAGTGCAGGGAACCCAGGGAGATTGTGACCAGAAAAGCCCCTGCCCCCCTCGAGAGGCACAGAGGATCGCCCCGGGGGGCCACAACCAGCAGCCGGCAGAGTCCCGGGGGATATCAGCGGCAAGCCCACAGGCTCGCCCGCAGCCTCCCACCCCCAAGCTGGCCAAGCCCAGAACCCATCGACCCGGGACCCAGGGGCGACCAGCCCCGCCGGGGATCCAACAGAGCCCAGGGACTCGCATCCCACCAGGCAGCCACCGGGATTAATCTGGCAGATGCCAAAAATCTTAAACCCCCTGACCCGGGAGCCGCAAACACTGAGGCAGACCAAGGCACCACACTCCACACCAGGTGTGACAGGGGGAGGGGAGACAAAGATGTATAGCAGTAAAAAAAAGTCCCAGGAGAGGGGAGGAGTCAAAGGCCCCACCTGACATATACAGTCATACACAATCACAGTCACACACTCCCTCCCTCATGCTCACACATGCACATACAACCTAAGAAGTACAAAAATGCACTCCGGACACCCACTCATGTTCCCCATACACACCCTATTCACTCTGGTCCCGGTACTGCTGCACAAAGGGTGCAACCATCACTGGTTCCGGGAGTTCAACCCTTTCTGCTGGGGTGCTGATGAGCAGCCCCCCCCCCCCCCCCACCTCCCCCCCGGCCCTACGGCGAGCAAAGCAACCCCCCCACCCTAAACCTGAGCCAGATCCCCCTCCTAGCCTCCGTCTTAGCCAATAGTGCTCAACTCAGCTAATAGAAGCTAACCATTAGCCTTAGCTATTCTACCACACAGCAGAACTCCTTTAGGCTTGTGTCATTTGTGGCGCTAAAATATCAATGTTGGTGGTGATCGGAGGGACCGGTGGCACTTGTATACGGCAGCTGTGGCTACAATGTAGCTCATCACCACCAGGATCTGAATGTGTGTGAATTGGTGAATGACTGTGTTGTAAAGCGCCTTGGGGAGTTCCAGGACTCTAGATAGCACTGTATCAAATACAGGCCATTTTACCATTTGCAGAACAAAAAAGGTCAGTAGTGGGCTTGTTTGAGTTGAGCAGCACCTCGCCTGAAAAACAGACGAGAGCAGATGGACGCAGCAGGGGGAGTGGCTGAAAGCCGGCGTGTAAGCCGAACAGATTTCCCTACATGTGTAGCGCGCAGGTGACGGATGAAGATGTTGCGTTAGAGTTCATACTTGTTTAATTTTTATTTTAATTCTGGTGCCTGTTAGCAAGCGAAACATATCCTCACATGCTTGTGGATATCATATATTGTATATGGAGACATGACTGTAATAATAAGTAAAGGTTATCAGCTGTAGGTTTAGTGTGCTCTCAGGAAACATGACAAATAACACAAAACACATTTCTCTTTATGGCCATATAGTTGTCATCATCAACGTCACATGATTTACAGAATACATGTGACCAACTAACATTTTGCATTCTACCACCGGATGTTTGGATCAAAATGAGAACCAATCAGTTCTTAGATCAGGTGAGAGCCAGGCGTTTCCTGTCATCCCCTAGGTTTTGCAGCTGGTGGAGAGCAACTGCAGCGCCTTGCTCCAAAATCTGTGTCCGCCTTGATCTCACGAGGTTATCGTTGGCTACGTATGCATGACGTCAGAGCAAGTCGGCGTCTAGTCGGACACAAATCTAACCGGCATGCACTGCGCGTCGATCACCGGTGATCGAATCTGCACAGAACTGGCTCATCTCGAACAAGCCCAGTGTTGCGTTGCTGGTAACCAATCAGAGGCAAGATGTCCAAATATCAGGAAATAAGAATCCAGAACCTGCCGTCTTCAGCTCACCTCTGGTCTGGCTGACTTCTACTTCCTGAATCAGGAGCACCAGAACTTTTTTCCCCACAGATATTGACTAATTAGTCATTGGCTTATACTAGAAATCACTGCAAAAATGAGTGAACTTGGTCTTTAAAGAAGCCAGGACATACTAAGTCATTATAGTTCTATGGTTGACACAAATCATGTGGTTTCAGCAGATTTTATTCTTGACATTTTCAGCACCTCCCCGAATAAGCCGTTTCAGGGATCTTTCATGGTTTCAAGAAAATAAGTTGTTTCTGGCCACGCCCACTGGTAATAGCTGAGAAGCTCCTATGTCCTATGTCTGGGAGGGGTTGGGCATAGAGGTTGCACATGAGAGGTTGTTTTATTCGAATTAGCCCCTGTTTGTGACATCACAAACAGGGGCCTGTTGAAATGGCTTATTTTAAGCTGTTAATTCCTAAAACCAAACACTGACAGAAAATGGATGTACTGGTTTATTTTACGTTTGGAGTGCTTATAGAGGAAATAATGACGCACATGCCAGCACAAAAGCAAGCAAAAGGTGAGTTTTGCATAATATGTTCCAGTGAGAAAAGTGTGTATATAAATATATATATATATATTCCTGCAGAACTCTTGCAGCATCGCTCACACACTTCTCAGAAGTTCAAAGAATCACAGCTCTTACCTGCCATGTAAACATTTCTCCACCCTGTCTCCATTTGTCCAGAATCTCTCAACACTTTTCATCCCCGTCCTTCAAACATGACGCTGTACATTTTTGGACCCACTTCTCCAAGTTTTGCTGCTGCTCTTGATTATACATCTGCCCTTTCTCTCTGCTGTCTCTCTGTATACGTAGAGATCCATTAGTGAATACAATAATGGGTAGAGGTAGAATCACGGAGAACAAGAGAGAGGATAATCAAACATTTTTTTCTTTTATTCCTGCATTTAATTGTTAAGGGAGACCCTAAAGTTTCAGAGCACCTTGCATTGAAGACCAGCTTTAATTAGACTCGGTTTTCAGCCAGGATCTCATGGGTGGGGTGGGGGGTCAGATATAGTGCCCCAGAAACTGAGAATAATGCACACTTACCTGTCTGCAGATGTGCAAACTCTGGCTGGGGATTTAACTGATATATTTCATGTATGCACACAATCTCATGATAAGTTTTTCATTGATGTTCAGGGAGGAAGTGGCTCTAACCAGCAGCTCCTTTGTGATAATCCTCTTTTAGTGACAAAGCTGTGATTAGGAGGGGGAGGGGTCCTGCTGCTTTCAGTAGTAATTGTGCAGTAATCAATCATCAATTTCCAGAAGCTGCTCTATGAAGCGCTCCTGCTCAGATGCTATTTTTGACCACTGCAGCTACTAATAGGGTTATGATTTGGCAGAGAAAGGGGATAAAAACTAAAGCAAACATACTCTCAAACAATATTCCCATTTGCTGTTGAGTGCACTTTTTAGATTGTTTAATCTTTCAAATAATAGGGTTTGCAGTGATTTGTCTCTAAGAGGTATCATTATCATTAAGTTAAAGTCACTCGTCAGCAGCTGTAATGTGATTTGATTACCCAAGATGTTGACAATTTCAATCACCACTCCATATTTTGACCCATTTGCTTTGATTTGCTCATCCAGTGCATGTTATTTTTACCTTTCATGTCGGGAAGAAAGAGCCTCTGAGTGCTCCAGCCTCCATTCTTGGATCATGTTAAATCGAGAGAGAGAGGAGAGAGAGAGAGAGAGAGAGAGAGAGAGAGAGAGAGAGAGAGAGAGAGAGAGAGAGAGAGAGAGAGAGAGAGAGAGAGAGAGAGAGAGAGAGAGAGAGAGAGAGAGAGAGAGAGAGAGAGAGAGAGAGAGAGAGAGAGAGAAGAGAGAGAGAGAGAAGAGAGAGAGAGAGAGAGAGAGAGAGAGAGAGAGAGAGAGAGAGAGAGAGAGAGAGAGAGAGAGAGAGAGAGAGAGAGAGAGAGAGAGAGAGAGAGAGAGAGAGAGAGAGAGAGAGGAGAGAGAGATCATGGATCATGTGTTCAAATGTGAAGAGGATTGTTCTCATCGGAGATAAAAATCTAGGAAAAAAATAAACAAAATGTGAATAATTACTTGAAATGTAAAGTTGTAACATCTGATCACGTGCTGCAGTCTGTGTTAGAGGTTGGAATCTTGACTACAACCAAGTGCA